>NC_083720.1:133677134-133977134 GCF_028564815.1 Eubalaena glacialis | reverse complement strand
TTGTAATCAAATTTGCTGTGATAAAAAATAAAAAAGAGTTAAAAATACGCATAAGAAGTAATGAGCCATAACCATAAAGGGCTTTTTCCCGGCACATTCCATTCTAATTTACAACCTACAACACGACTTCCATTAAGGCTCTGTTGCCCTAGTAACCAGATTTGGTAAAGGAGAAATGCTGCCGCCTTGCGGCCGTTTCCCACAAGAGCGGCTTTAAACCCACAGCTAATGGTCACTGAACATTCACAAGGACTTGGGGCAGTAAAGGACACCTGCCCTCCAAAATTGTGCTGAGGTGGGGAATGAACAAAAAAATTCAAAACAGGCAAATCTTTCAGGAAGATAGTATGAGGTGGTAAGTTTTACTCACTCTCTTTAAAGAAAAGGAAAATGGATAAAAGCTCAACCTCAGGAAGTATTAGACTCATGCAATCTAATCTACAAAAAGGTTTCAACTCTCCCCAGTCGACTGACCATCAGCAAAAGGTCTACAAACAATAAAGGCTGCAGGCGTTTTAGAGAACTCTGTACCCTCTACTTGCTGGTGAGATGTGAAAGGGTAACAGCCAATAATGAGAACAGAAAGGAGCTGCGTTGAAAAGGAAAAATTGAGGTACCATTCAATCCAGCAGGTGAACCACTGGGTCTGTCACCTGAGAAGACCAGAATCGAGAAGACACAGGCTGCAAAAGCTGCACTGCAGCCTCATTCACAATAGCCAAGACAGTGAAGCTACCAAAATGTCCATCAACAGGTGAATGGATAAAAAGTAGTGGTCCATGTACACGATGGAATCTTAGCCATGGAAAACAATGAAACACTGCTCTTTGAGGCACCACAGATGAGCCTGGAGATAATCACAAGACATGAGGTAAGTCGGAAAGCAAAAGACCTCTATCCTATGATATCACTTATAGGCGTTATCTAATAACTGACACAAATGAACCTATTTCCACAGAGAAAGACACTCACAGACTTAGAAAACAAACTATGCTCATCTAAAAGGAAAGGTGGGGGGAATGGATCAATTAACATCAGTGTTACTATATGGATACAAATTCATATCATATACGTATATCAAAAAGACCGACCCTATAGCAAGGGAGGTCTACGGAACACTCTGTAATATTTTACCTGGGAAGAGGATCTGTACATGCATAGACATATATAATGTACAAATGAACCAGATATTGTAAACCTAGGACAAATAATATTCTAATCTATACCCCAATTAAAAAATTTAAAAAAAAAGAAGTAATGAGACATACACTAATGGGGGTTTCTCCTAGCACATTCCATTCTAATTTACAACCTAGGAACACGACTTCCAGAAAGACTCTGCTGCCCTCGTACCCAGATTTGACAACGGAGAAATGCTGCCTCCTTGTGGCCGTTTCCCTTAACAGCAGCTTTAAACCCATTGCTAAAGGTCCCTAAATATTCACCAACGTTGCAGTTCTGTAAATGACACCTGCCCTCCAAAAAAGGCCTGGGGTCGAAAATCGAGTAATAAATTCAAAAGAGGGCAACCTTCCAAGAAGACAAATTCAAGACGTATATGGTACTCATACTTTTTTCTGTTTTTTTTCACAGAAAGGAAAAGGCGTGGGAAAATGTTGAATTTTAGGAATTTTTAAAGACATGCAAACCCAAATTAGAAAAACCTATCAGCTCACAGCAGTCAGAATGGCCATTAGCGAAAACGGTGCAAACAATAAATGCTGAAGGGATTGTGGAGAAATGCGTACCCTCGGTTCTAAGGGCCATGTGGTAAGAGCCACTAATGAAAACACAATGGAGGTGCTTTGAAAAGGGAAACATTGAGCTACCAGTCCATCAATCACACCTACTGCTGGGCCTATCTCCTGAGAAAATGAGAATCAAAAAGTCACAGGCTGGCAATCCTGCACTCCAGCAATATTTACTATAGCCATCACTTGGAAGCAATGAAAATGTCCATCATCAGAGGAAGGAACCAAGAAGAAGTGGTCCATGTACACAATGGAATATTTCTCCAATAAAAACTATAAATTAAATTTAAAAAACAAACAAAAGGAAGGAGATATCAGCTTCTGTGGGTTTACCCGGGCACATTCCACTCTAATTTATCAGTGAGGAACACCGCTGGCCGGGAGGTCTGTTTCCCTAGTTACCAGAGTGGGGATCGTAGAAAGGATGCCGCCCTCTGGCCGTTACCTGCAAAAGCAGCTGTAAAGCCTGTGCTAATGGTCACTTCATATGAACAAGTACTGCAGGGCTGTAAGTGAAACCTGCCCTCAAAATGTCTTGAGGGAAGTAATGGCCAAAACATTTTAAAATGTGACACATACTTGAAGCAAACACTTTGAAGAACTAAGCTGTAATCACAGTTTGAAAAATAAAACGGACATGCCTTACAGGCCAATTTCAACGGAATATGACACACATGCAGATTCAACCACAAATTGGTATCAGCTCACACCAGTCAGAATCGCCATCAGCAAGAAATCTATAAACAGTAAATGCTGAAGGTGTTGTGGAGAAATGCATACCGTGAACTTTAAGAGGGACATAACCTGGAAAGAGCCACTAATGAGAACAGAATGGAGGGGCCTTTAAAAGGTAAACATTGAGCTCCCGTATGATCCAGCCGGCCCATTCCTGGACCTATAACCTAGGAAGACAGAATTGGAAAGACACAGGCAGGCAAATGTGCACTGCACAGTATTACAATAGCCAAGATATGGAAGTAACCAAAAAGTCCACCAACAGATGGGTGGACCAGGAAGAACTGCTACATGTCGAGATGGAATATTAGTTAGCGAAAGAATGAAACAATGCCATTTGCAGCACCATAGGTGAGTCTAGAAGTAATCACGCAACTTGTGGTAAGTGAGAAAGCGAAAGACACAGGTCCTATCATATCACTTATAGGTGTTACCTAAAATTCGATACCAATGAAGATATTTCCACAGAGAAGGGCAATCACAGGTTCATTAAACTTATGGTTCACCAAATGGAAAGGTGTGAGGAGTAGATACATTACGACATTGGGGTTAACAGAGATATACAAACACATGTGAAATATATAATCACCAAATACCTACGGAATACCAAGAGAGGACTACTCAATATTCTCTCATAATCTACATGGAAAAAGGATCCGACGAATAATAGATATATGTATATTTGTGAAAGAACCACATCTTGCACACCTAGAATAAACAAAACGTTGTAATCAAATTTGCTGTGATAAAAAATAAAAAAGAGTTAAAAATACGCATAAGAAGTAATGAGCCATAACCATAAAGGGCTTTTTCCCGGCACATTCCATTCTAATTTACAACCTACAACACGACTTCCATTAAGGCTCTGTTGCCCTAGTAACCAGATTTGGTAAAGGAGAAATGCTGCCGCCTTGCGGCCGTTTCCCACAAGAGCGGCTTTAAACCCACAGCTAATGGTCACTGAACATTCACAAGGACTTGGGGCAGTAAAGGACACCTGCCCTCCAAAATTGTGCTGAGGTGGGGAATGAACAAAAAAATTCAAAACAGGCAAATCTTTCAGGAAGATAGTATGAGGTGGTAAGTTTTACTCACTCTCTTTAAAGAAAAGGAAAATGGATAAAAGCTCAACCTCAGGAAGTATTAGACTCATGCAATCTAATCTACAAAAAGGTTTCAACTCTCCCCAGTCGACTGACCATCAGCAAAAGGTCTACAAACAATAAAGGCTGCAGGCGTTTTAGAGAACTCTGTACCCTCTACTTGCTGGTGAGATGTGAAAGGGTAACAGCCAATAATGAGAACAGAAAGGTGCTGCGTTGAAAAGGAAAAATTGAGGTACCATTCAATCCAGCAGGTGAACCACTGGGTCTGTCACCTGAGAAGACCAGAATCGAGAAGACACAGGCTGCAAAAGCTGCACTGCAGCCTCATTCACAATAGCCAAGACAGTGAAGCTACCAAAATGTCCATCAACAGGTGAATGGATAAAAAGTAGTGGTCCATGTACACGATGGAATCTTAGCCATGGAAAACAATGAAACACTGCTCTTTGAGGCACCACAGATGAGCCTGGAGATAATCACAAGACATGAGGTAAGTCGGAAAGCAAAAGACCTCTATCCTATGATATCACTTATAGGCGTTATCTAATAACTGACACAAATGAACCTATTTCCACAGAGAAAGACACTCACAGACTTAGAAAACAAACTATGCTCATCTAAAAGGAAAGGTGGGGGGGAATGGATCAATTAACAGCAGTGTTACTATATGGATACAAATTCATATCATATACGTATATCAAAAAGACCGACCCTATAGCAAGGGAGGTCTACGGAACACTCTGTAATATTTTACCTGGGAAGAGGATCTGTACATGCATAGACATATATAATGTACAAATGAACCAGATATTGTAAACCTAGGACAAATAATATTCTAATCTATACCCCAATTAAAAAATTTAAAAAAAAAGAAGTAATGAGACATACACTAATGGGAGTTTCTCCTAGCACATTCCATTCTAATTTACAACCTAGGAACACGACTTCCAGAAAGACTCTGCTGCCCTAGTACCCAGATTTGACAACGGAGAAATGCTGCCTCCTTGTGGCCGTTTCCCTTAACAGCAGCTTTAAACCCATTGCTAAAGGTCCCTAAATATTCACCAACGTTGCAGTTCTGTAAATGACACCTGCCCTCCAAAAAAGGCCTGGGGTCGAAAATCGAGTAATAAATTCAAAAGAGGGCAACCTTCCAAGAAGACAAATTCAAGACGTATATGGTACTCATACTTTTTTCTGTTTTTTTTTCACAGAAAGGAAAAGGCGTGGGAAAATGTTGAATTTTAGGAATTTTTAAAGACATGCAAACCCAAATTAGAAAAACCTATCAGCTCACAGCAGTCAGAATGGCCATTAGCGAAAACGGTGCAAACAATAAATGCTGAAGGGATTGTGGAGAAATGCGTACCCTCGGTTCTAAGGGCCATGTGGTAAGAGCCACTAATGAAAACACAATGGAGGTGCTTTGAAAAGGGAAACATTGAGCTACCAGTCCATCAATCACACCCACTGCTGGGCCTATCTCCTGAGACAATGAGAATCAAAAAGTCACAGGCTGGCAATCCTGCACTCCAGCAATATTTACTATAGCCATCACTTGGAAGCAATGAAAATGTCCATCATCAGAGGAAGGAACCAAGAAGAAGTGGTCCATGTACACAATGGAATATTTCTCCAATAAAAACTATAAATTAAATTTAAAAAACAAACAAAAGGAAGGAGATATCAGCTTCTGTGGGTTTACCCGGGCACATTCCACTCTAATTTATCAGCGAGGAACACCGCTGGCCGGGAGGTCTGTTTCCCTAGTTACCAGAGTGGGGATCGTAGAAAGGATGCCGCCCTCTGGCCGTTACCTGCAAAAGCAGCTGTAAAGCCTGTGCTAATGGTCACTTCATATGAACAAGTACTGCAGGGCTGTAAGTGAAACCTGCCCTCAAAATGTCTTGAGGGAAGTAATGGCCAAAACATTTTAAAATGTGACACATACTTGAAGCAAACACTTTGAAGAACTAAGCTGTAATCACAGTTTGAAAAATAAAACGGACATGCCTTACAGGCCAATTTCAACGGAATATGACACACATGCAGATTCAACCACAAATTGGTATCAGCTCACACCAGTCAGAATCGCCATCAGCAAGAAATCTATAAACAGTAAATGCTGAAGGTGTTGTGGAGAAATGCATACCGTGAACTTTAAGAGGGACATAACCTGGAAAGAGCCACTAATGAGAACAGAATGGAGGGGCCTTTAAAAGGTAAACATTGAGCTCCCGTATGATCCAGCCGGCCCATTCCTGGACCTATAACCTAGGAAGACAGAATTGGAAAGACACAGGCAGACAAATGTGCACTGCACAGTATTACAATAGCCAAGATATGGAAGTAACCAAAAAGTCCACCAACAGATGGGTGGACCAGGAAGAACTGCTACATGTCGAGATGGAATATTAGTTAGCGAAAGAATGAAACAATGCCATTTGCAGCACCATAGGTGAGTCTAGAAGTAATCACGCAACTTGTGGTAAGTGAGAAAGCGAAAGACACAGGTCCTATCATATCACTTATAGGTGTTACCTAAAATTCGATACCAATGAAGATATTTCCACAGAGAAGGGCAATCACAGGTTCATTAAACTTATGGTTCACCAAATGGAAAGGTGTGAGGAGTAGATACATTACGACATTGGGGTTAACAGAGATATACAAACACATGTGAAATATATAATCACCAAATACCTACGGAATACCAAGAGAGGACTACTCAATATTCTCTCATAATCTACATGGAAAAAGGATCCGACGAATAATAGATATATGTATATTTGTGAAAGAACCACATCTTGCACACCTAGAATAAACAAAACGTTGTAATCAAATTTGCTGTGATAAAAAATAAAAAAGAGTTAAAAATACGCATAAGAAGTAATGAGCCATAACCATAAAGGGCTTTTTCCCGGCACATTCCATTCTAATTTACAACCTACAACACGACTTCCATTAAGGCTCTGTTGCCCTAGTAACCAGATTTGGTAAAGGAGAAATGCTGCCGCCTTGCGGCCGTTTCCCACAAGAGCGGCTTTAAACCCACAGCTAATGGTCACTGAACATTCACAAGGACTTGGGGCAGTAAAGGACACCTGCCCTCCAAAATTGTGCTGAGGTGGGGAATGAACAAAAAAATTCAAAACAGGCAAATCTTTCAGGAAGATAGTATGAGGTGGTAAGTTTTACTCACTCTCTTTAAAGAAAAGGAAAATGGATAAAAGCTCAACCTCAGGAAGTATTAGACTCATGCAATCTAATCTACAAAAAGGTTTCAACTCTCCCCAGTCGACTGACCATCAGCAAAAGGTCTACAAACAATAAAGGCTGCAGGCGTTTTAGAGAACTCTGTACCCTCTACTTGCTGGTGAGATGTGAAAGGGTAACAGCCAATAATGAGAACAGAAAGGAGCTGCGTTGAAAAGGAAAAATTGAGGTACCATTCAATCCAGCAGGTGAACCACTGGGTCTGTCACCTGAGAAGACCAGAATCGAGAAGACACAGGCTGCAAAAGCTGCACTGCAGCCTCATTCACAATAGCCAAGACAGTGAAGCTACCAAAATGTCCATCAACAGGTGAATGGATAAAAAGTAGTGGTCCATGTACACGATGGAATCTTAGCCATGGAAAACAATGAAACACTGCTCTTTGAGGCACCACAGATGAGCCTGGAGATAATCACAAGACATGAGGTACGTCGGAAAGCAAAAGACCTCTATCCTATGATATCACTTATAGGCGTTATCTAATAACTGACACAAATGAACCTATTTCCACAGAGAAAGACACTCACAGACTTAGAAAACAAACTATGCTCATCTAAAAGGAAAGGTGGGGGGAATGGATCAATTAACATCAGTGTTACTATATGGATACAAATTCATATCATATACGTATATCAAAAAGACCGACCCTATAGCAAGGGAGGTCTACGGAACACTCTGTAATATTTTACCTGGGAAGAGGATCTGTACATGCATAGACATATATAATGTACAAATGAACCAGATATTGTAAACCTAGGACAAATAATATTCTAATCTATACCCCAATTAAAAAATTTAAAAAAAAAGAAGTAATGAGACATACACTAATGGGGGTTTCTCCTAGCACATTCCATTCTAATTTACAACCTAGGAACACGACTTCCAGAAAGACTCTGCTGCCCTAGTACCCAGATTTGACAACGGAGAAATGCTGCCTCCTTGTGGCCGTTTCCCTTAACAGCAGCTTTAAACCCATTGCTAAAGGTCCCTAAATATTCACCAACGTTGCAGTTCTGTAAATGACACCTGCCCTCCAAAAAAGGCCTGGGGTCGAAAATCGAGTAATAAATTCAAAAGAGGGCAACCTTCCAAGAAGACAAATTCAAGACGTATATGGTACTCATACTTTTTTCTGTTTTTTTTTCACAGAAAGGAAAAGGCGTGGGAAAATGTTGAATTTTAGGAATTTTTAAAGACATGCAAACCCAAATTAGAAAAACCTATCAGCTCACAGCAGTCAGAATGGCCATTAGCGAAAACGGTGCAAACAATAAATGCTGAAGGGATTGTGGAGAAATGCGTACCCTCGGTTCTAAGGGCCATGTGGTAAGAGCCACTAATGAAAACACAATGGAGGTGCTTTGAAAAGGGAAACATTGAGCTACCAGTCCATCAATCACACCCACTGCTGGGCCTATCTCCTGAGACAATGAGAATCAAAAAGTCACAGGCTGGCAATCCTGCACTCCAGCAATATTTACTATAGCCATCACTTGGAAGCAATGAAAATGTCCATCATCAGAGGAAGGAACCAAGAAGAAGTGGTCCATGTACACAATGGAATATTTCTCCAATAAAAACTATAAATTAAATTTAAAAAACAAACAAAAGGAAGGAGATATCAGCTTCTGTGGGTTTACCCGGGCACATTCCACTCTAATTTATCAGCGAGGAACACCGCTGGCCGGGAGGTCTGTTTCCCTAGTTACCAGAGTGGGGATCGTAGAAAGGATGCCGCCCTCTGGCCGTTACCTGCAAAAGCAGCTGTAAAGCCTGTGCTAATGGTCACTTCATATGAACAAGTACTGCAGGGCTGTAAGTGAAACCTGCCCTCAAAATGTCTTGAGGGAAGTAATGGCCAAAACATTTTAAAATGTGACACATACTTGAAGCAAACACTTTGAAGAACTAAGCTGTAATCACAGTTTGAAAAATAAAACGGACATGCCTTACAGGCCAATTTCAACGGAATATGACACACATGCAGATTCAACCACAAATTGGTATCAGCTCACACCAGTCAGAATCGCCATCAGCAAGAAATCTATAAACAGTAAATGCTGAAGGTGTTGTGGAGAAATGCATACCGTGAACTTTAAGAGGGACATAACCTGGAAAGAGCCACTAATGAGAACAGAATGGAGGGGCCTTTAAAAGGTAAACATTGAGCTCCCGTATGATCCAGCCGGCCCATTCCTGGACCTATAACCTAGGAAGACAGAATTGGAAAGACACAGGCAGACAAATGTGCACTGCACAGTATTACAATAGCCAAGATATGGAAGTAACCAAAAAGTCCACCAACAGATGGGTGGACCAGGAAGAACTGCTACATGTCGAGATGGAATATTAGTTAGCGAAAGAATGAAACAATGCCATTTGCAGCACCATAGGTGAGTCTAGAAGTAATCACGCAACTTGTGGTAAGTGAGAAAGCGAAAGACACAGGTCCTATCATATCACTTATAGGTGTTACCTAAAATTCGATACCAATGAAGATATTTCCACAGAGAAGGGCAATCACAGGTTCATTAAACTTATGGTTCACCAAATGGAAAGGTGTGAGGAGTAGATACATTACGACATTGGGGTTAACAGAGATATACAAACACATGTGAAATATATAATCACCAAATACCTACGGAATACCAAGAGAGGACTACTCAATATTCTCTCATAATCTACATGGAAAAAGGATCCGACGAATAATAGATATATGTATATTTGTGAAAGAACCACATCTTGCACACCTAGAATAAACAAAACGTTGTAATCAAATTTGCTGTGATAAAAAATAAAAAAGAGTTAAAAATACGCATAAGAAGTAATGAGCCATAACCATAAAGGGCTTTTTCCCGGCACATTCCATTCTAATTTACAACCTACAACACGACTTCCATTAAGGCTCTGTTGCCCTAGTAACCAGATTTGGTAAAGGAGAAATGCTGCCGCCTTGCGGCCGTTTCCCACAAGAGCGGCTTTAAACCCACAGCTAATGGTCACTGAACATTCACAAGGACTTGGGGCAGTAAAGGACACCTGCCCTCCAAAATTGTGCTGAGGTGGGGAATGAACAAATAAATTCAAAACAGGCAAATCTTTCAAGAAGATAGTATGAGGTGGTAAGTTTTACTCACTCTCTTTAAAGAAAAGGAAAATGGATAAAAGCTCAACCTCAGGAAGTATTAGACTCATGCAATCTAATCTACAAAAAGGTTTCAACTCTCCCCAGTCGACTGACCATCAGCAAAAGGTCTACAAACAATAAAGGCTGCAGGCGTTTTAGAGAACTCTGTACCCTCTACTTGCTGGTGAGATGTGAAAGGGTAACAGCCAATAATGAGAACAGAAAGGAGCTGCGTTGAAAAGGAAAAATTGAGGTACCATTCAATCCAGCAGGTGAACCACTGGGTCTGTCACCTGAGAAGACCAGAATCGAGAAGACACAGGCTGCAAAAGCTGCACTGCAGCCTCATTCACAATAGCCAAGACAGTGAAGCTACCAAAATGTCCATCAACAGGTGAATGGATAAAAAGTAGTGGTCCATGTACACGATGGAATCTTAGCCATGGAAAACAATGAAACACTGCTCTTTGAGGCACCACAGATGAGCCTGGAGATAATCACAAGACATGAGGTAAGTCGGAAAGCAAAAGACCTCTATCCTATGATATCACTTATAGGCGTTATCTAATAACTGACACAAATGAACCTATTTCCACAGAGAAAGACACTCACAGACTTAGAAAACAAACTATGCTCATCTAAAAGGAAAGGTGGGGGGGAATGGATCAATTAACATCAGTGTTACTATATGGATACAAATTCATATCATATACGTATATCAAAAAGACCGACCCTATAGCAAGGGAGGTCTACGGAACACTCTGTAATATTTTACCTGGGAAGAGGATCTGTACATGCATAGACATATATAATGTACAAATGAACCAGATATTGTAAACCTAGGACAAATAATATTCTAATCTATACCCCAATTAAAAAATTTAAAAAAAAAGAAGTAATGAGACATACACTAATGGGGGTTTCTCCTAGCACATTCCATTCTAATTTACAACCTAGGAACACGACTTCCAGAAAGACTCTGCTGCCCTAGTACCCAGATTTGACAACGGAGAAATGCTGCCTCCTTGTGGCCGTTTCCCTTAACAGCAGCTTTAAACCCATTGCTAAAGGTCCCTAAATATTCACCAACGTTGCAGTTCTGTAAATGACACCTGCCCTCCAAAAAAGGCCTGGGGTCGAAAATCGAGTAATAAATTCAAAAGAGGGCAACCTTCCAAGAAGACAAATTCAAGACGTATATGGTACTCATACTTTTTTCTGTTTTTTTTTCACAGAAAGGAAAAGGCGTGGGAAAATGTTGAATTTTAGGAATTTTTAAAGACATGCAAACCCAAATTAGAAAAACCTATCAGCTCACAGCAGTCAGAATGGCCATTAGCGAAAACGGTGCAAACAATAAATGCCGAAGGGATTGTGGAGAAATGCGTACCCTCGGTTCTAAGGGCCATGTGGTAAGAGCCACTAATGAAAACACAATGGAGGTGCTTTGAAAAGGGAAACATTGAGCTACCAGTCCATCAATCACACCCACTGCTGGGCCTATCTCCTGAGAAAATGAGAATCAAAAAGTCACAGGCTGGCAATCCTGCACTCCAGCAATATTTACTATAGCCATCACTTGGAAGCAATGAAAATGTCCATCATCAGAGGAAGGAACCAAGAAGAAGTGGTCCATGTACACAATGGAATATTTCTCCAATAAAAACTATAAATTAAATTTAAAAAACAAACAAAAGGAAGGAGATATCAGCTTCTGTGGGTTTACCCGGGCACATTCCACTCTAATTTATCAGCGAGGAACACCGCTGGCCGGGAGGTCTGTTTCCCTAGTTACCAGAGTGGGGATCGTAGAAAGGATGCCGCCCTCTGGCCGTTACCTGCAAAAGCAGCTGTAAAGCCTGTGCTAATGGTCACTTCATATGAACAAGTACTGCAGGGCTGTAAGTGAAACCTGCCCTCAAAATGTCTTGAGGGAAGTAATGGCCAAAACATTTTAAAATGTGACACATACTTGAAGCAAACACTTTGAAGAACTAAGCTGTAATCACAGTTTGAAAAATAAAACGGACATGCCTTACAGGCCAATTTCAACGGAATATGACACACATGCAGATTCAACCACAAATTGGTATCAGCTCACACCAGTCAGAATCGCCATCAGCAAGAAATCTATAAACAGTAAATGCTGAAGGTGTTGTGGAGAAATGCATACCGTGAACTTTAAGAGGGACATAACCTGGAAAGAGCCACTAATGAGAACAGAATGGAGGGGCCTTTAAAAGGTAAACATTGAGCTCCCGTATGATCCAGCCGGCCCATTCCTGGACCTATAACCTAGGAAGACAGAATTGGAAAGACACAGGCAGACAAATGTGCACTGCACAGTATTACAATAGCCAAGATATGGAAGTAACCAAAAAGTCCACCAACAGATGGGTGGACCAGGAAGAACTGCTACATGTCGAGATGGAATATTAGTTAGCGAAAGAATGAAACAGTGCCATTTGCAGCACCATAGGTGAGTCTAGAAGTAATCACGCAACTTGTGGTAAGTGAGAAAGCGAAAGACACAGGTCCTATCATATCACTTATAGGTGTTACCTAAAATTCGATACCAATGAAGATATTTCCACAGAGAAGGGCAATCACAGGTTCATTAAACTTATGGTTCACCAAATGGAAAGGTGTGAGGAGTAGATACATTACGACATTGGGGTTAACAGAGATATACAAACACATGTGAAATATATAATCACCAAATACCTACGGAATACCAAGAGAGGACTACTCAATATTCTCTCATAATCTACATGGAAAAAGGATCCGACGAATAATAGATACATGTATATTTGTGAAAGAACCACATCTTGCACACCTAGAATAAACAAAACGTTGTAATCAAATTTGCTGTGATAAAAAATAAAAAAGAGTTAAAAATACGCATAAGAAGTAATGAGCCATAAACATAAAGGGCTTTTTCCTGGCACATATCATTCTAATTTACAACCTGCAACACGACTTCCATTAAGGCTCTGTTGCCCTAGTAACCAGATTTGGTAAAGGAGAAATGCTGCCGCCTTGCGGCCGTTTCCCACAAGAGCGGCTTTAAACCCACAGCTAATGGTCACTGAACATTCACAAGGACTTGGGGCAGTAAAGGACACCTGCCCTCCAAAATTGTGCTGAGGTGGGGAATGAACAAAAAAATTCAAAACAGGCAAATCTTTCAGGAAGATAGTATGAGGTGGTAAGTTTTACTCACTCTCTTTAAAGAAAAGGAAAATGGATAAAAGCTCAACCTCAGGAAGTATTAGACTCATGCAATCTAATCTACAAAAAGGTTTCAACTCTCCCCAGTCGACTGACCATCAGCAAAAGGTCTACAAACAATAAAGGCTGCAGGCGTTTTAGAGAACTCTGTACCCTCTACTTGCTGGTGAGATGTGAAAGGGTAACAGCCAATAATGAGAACAGAAAGGAGCTGCGTTGAAAAGGAAAAATTGAGGTACCATTCAATCCAGCAGGTGAACCACTGGGTCTGTCACCTGAGAAGACCAGAATCGAGAAGACACAGGCTGCAAAAGCTGCACTGCAGCCTTATTCACAATAGCCAAGACAGTGAAGCTACCAAAATGTCCATCAACAGGTGAATGGATAAAAAGTAGTGGTCCATGTACACGATGGAATCTTAGCCATGGAAAACAATGAAACACTGCTCTTTGAGGCACCACAGATGAGCCTGGAGATAATCACAAGACATGAGGTAAGTCGGAAAGCAAAAGACCTCTATCCTATGATATCACTTATAGGCGTTATCTAATAACTGACACAAATGAACCTATTTCCACAGAGAAAGACACTCACAGACTTAGAAAACAAACTATGCTCATCTAAAAGGAAAGGTGGGGGGGAATGGATCAATTAACATCAGTGTTACTATATGGATACAAATTCATATCATATACGTATATCAAAAAGACCGACCCTATAGCAAGGGAGGTCTACGGAACACTCTGTAATATTTTACCTGGGAAGAGGATCTGTACATGCATAGACATATATAATGTACAAATGAACCAGATATTGTAAACCTAGGACAAATAATATTCTAATCTATACCCCAATTAAAAAATTTAAAAAAAAAGAAGTAATGAGACATACACTAATGGGGGTTTCTCCTAGCACATTCCATTCTAATTTACAACCTAGGAACACGACTTCCAGAAAGACTCTGCTGCCCTAGTACCCAGATTTGACAACGGAGAAATGCTGCCTCCTTGTGGCCGTTTCCCTTAACAGCAGCTTTAAACCCATTGCTAAAGGTCCCTAAATATTCACCAACGTTGCAGTTCTGTAAATGACACCTGCCCTCCAAAAAAGGCCTGGGGTCGAAAATCGAGTAATAAATTCAAAAGAGGGCAACCTTCCAAGAAGACAAATTCAAGACGTATATGGTACTCATACTTTTTTCTGTTTTTTTTTCACAGAAAGGAAAAGGCGTGGGAAAATGTTGAATTTTAGGAATTTTTAAAGACATGCAAACCCAAATTAGAAAAACCTATCAGCTCACAGCGGTCAGAATGGACATTAGCGAAAACGGTGCAAACAATAAATGCTGAAGGGATTGTGGAGAAATGCGTACCCTCGGTTCTAAGGGCCATGTGGTAAGAGCCACTAATGAAAACACAATGGAGGTGCTTTGAAAAGGGAAACATTGAGCTACCAGTCCATCAATCACACCCACTGCTGGGCCTATCTCCTGAGAAAATGAGAATCAAAAAGTCACAGGCTGGCAATCCTGCACTCCAGCAATATTTACTATAGCCATCACTTGGAAGCAATGAAAATGTCCATCATCAGAGGAAGGAACCAAGAAGAAGTGGTCCATGTACACAATGGAATATTTCTCCAATAAAAACTATAAATTAAAATTAAAAAACAAACAAAAGGAAGGAGATATCAGCTTCTGTGGGTTTACCCGGGCACATTCCACTCTAATTTATCAGTGAGGAACACCGCTGGCCGGGAGGTCTGTTTCCCTAGTTACCAGAGTGGGGATCGTAGAAAGGATGCCGCCCTCTGGCCGTTACCTGCAAAAGCAGCTGTAAAGCCTGTGCTAATGGTCACTTCATATGAACAAGTACTGCAGGGCTGTAAGTGAAACCTGCCCTCAAAATGTCTTGAGGGAAGTAATGGCCAAAACATTTTAAAATGTGACACATACTTGAAGCAAACACTTTGAAGAACTAAGCTGTAATCACAGTTTGAAAAATAAAACGGACATGCCTTACAGGCCAATTTCAACGGAATATGACACACATGCAGATTCAACCACAAATTGGTATCAGCTCACACCAGTCAGAATCGCCATCAGCAAGAAATCTATAAACAGTAAATGCTGAAGGTGTTGTGGAGAAATGCATACCGTGAACTTTAAGAGGGACATAACCTGGAAAGAGCCACTAATGAGAACAGAATGGAGGGGCCTTTAAAAGGTAAACATTGAGCTCCCGTATGATCCAGCCGGCCCATTCCTGGACCTATAACCTAGGAAGACAGAATTGGAAAGACACAGGCAGACAAATGTGCACTGCACAGTATTACAATAGCCAAGATATGGAAGTAACCAAAAAGTCCACCAACAGATGGGTGGACCAGGAAGAACTGCTACATGTCGAGATGGAATATTAGTTAGCGAAAGAATGAAACAGTGCCATTTGCAGCACCATAGGTGAGTCTAGAAGTAATCACGCAACTTGTGGTAAGTGAGAAAGCGAAAGACACAGGTCCTATCATATCACTTATAGGTGTTACCTAAAATTCGATACCAATGAAGATATTTCCACAGAGAAGGGCAATCACAGGTTCATTAAACTTATGGTTCACCAAATGGAAAGGTGTGAGGAGTAGATACATTACGACATTGGGGTTAACAGAGATATACAAACACATGTGAAATATATAATCACCAAATACCTACGGAATACCAAGAGAGGACTACTCAATATTCTCTCATAATCTACATGGAAAAAGGATCCGACGAATAATAGATATATGTATATTTGTGAAAGAACCACATCTTGCACACCTAGAATAAACAAAACGTTGTAATCAAATTTGCTGTGATAAAAAATAAAAAAGAGTTAAAAATACGCATAAGAAGTAATGAGCCATAACCATAAAGGGCTTTTTCCCGGCACATTCCATTCTAATTTACAACCTACAACACGACTTCCATTAAGGCTCTGTTGCCCTAGTAACCAGATTTGGTAAAGGAGAAATGCTGCCGCCTTGCGGCCGTTTCCCACAAGAGCGGCTTTAAACCCACAGCTAATGGTCACTGAACATTCACAAGGACTTGGGGCAGTAAAGGACACCTGCCCTCCAAAATTGTGCTGAGGTGGGGAATGAACAAAAAAATTCAAAACAGGCAAATCTTTCAGGAAGATAGTATGAGGTGGTAAGTTTTACTCACTCTCTTTAAAGAAAAGGAAAATGGATAAAAGCTCAACCTCAGGAAGTATTAGACTCATGCAATCTAATCTACAAAAAGGTTTCAACTCTCCCCAGTCGACTGACCATCAGCAAAAGGTCTACAAACAATAAAGGCTGCAGGCGTTTTAGAGAACTCTGTACCCTCTACTTGCTGGTGAGATGTGAAAGGGTAACAGCCAATAATGAGAACAGAAAGGAGCTGCGTTGAAAAGGAAAAATTGAGGTACCATTCAATCCAGCAGGTGAACCACTGGGTCTGTCACCTGAGAAGACCAGAATCGAGAAGACACAGGCTGCAAAAGCTGCACTGCAGCCTCATTCACAATAGCCAAGACAGTGAAGCTACCAAAATGTCCATCAACAGGTGAATGGATAAAAAGTAGTGGTCCATGTACACGATGGAATCTTAGCCATGGAAAACAATGAAACACTGCTCTTTGAGGCACCACAGATGAGCCTGGAGATAATCACAAGACATGAGGTACGTCGGAAAGCAAAAGACCTCTATCCTATGATATCACTTATAGGCGTTATCTAATAACTGACACAAATGAACTTATTTCCACAGAGAAAGACACTCACAGACTTAGAAAACAAACTATGCTCATCTAAAAGGAAAGGTGGGGGGAATGGATCAATTAACATCAGTGTTACTATATGGATACAAATTCATATCATATACGTATATCAAAAAGACCGACCCTATAGCAAGGGAGGTCTACGGAACACTCTGTAATATTTTACCTGGGAAGAGGATCTGTACATGCATAGACATATATAATGTACAAATGAACCAGATATTGTAAACCTAGGACAAATAATATTCTAATCTATACCCCAATTAAAAAATTTAAAAAAAAAGAAGTAATGAGACATACACTAATGGGGGTTTCTCCTAGCACATTCCATTCTAATTTACAACCTAGGAACACGACTTCCAGAAAGACTCTGCTGCCCTAGTACCCAGATTTGACAACGGAGAAATGCTGCCTCCTTGTGGCCGTTTCCCTTAACAGCAGCTTTAAACCCATTGCTAAAGGTCCCTAAATATTCACCAACGTTGCAGTTCTGTAAATGACACCTGCCCTCCAAAAAAGGCCTGGGGTCGAAAATCGAGTAATAAATTCAAAAGAGGGCAACCTTCCAAGAAGACAAATTCAAGACGTATATGGTACTCATACTTTTTTCTGTTTTTTTTTCACAGAAAGGAAAAGGCGTGGGAAAATGTTGAATTTTAGGAATTTTTAAAGACATGCAAACCCAAATTAGAAAAACCTATCAGCTCACAGCAGTCAGAATGGCCATTAGCGAAAACGGTGCAAACAATAAATGCTGAAGGGATTGTGGAGAAATGCGTACCCTCGGTTCTAAGGGCCATGTGGTAAGAGCCACTAATGAAAACACAATGGAGGTGCTTTGAAAAGGGAAACATTGAGCTACCAGTCCATCAATCACACCCACTGCTGGGCCTATCTCCTGAGACAATGAGAATCAAAAAGTCACAGGCTGGCAATCCTGCACTCCAGCAATATTTACTATAGCCATCACTTGGAAGCAATGAAAATGTCCATCATCAGAGGAAGGAACCAAGAAGAAGTGGTCCATGTACACAATGGAATATTTCTCCAATAAAAACTATAAATTAAATTTAAAAAACAAACAAAAGGAAGGAGATATCAGCTTCTGTGGGTTTACCCGGGCACATTCCACTCTAATTTATCAGCGAGGAACACCGCTGGCCGGGAGGTCTGTTTCCCTAGTTACCAGAGTGGGGATCGTAGAAAGGATGCCGCCCTCTGGCCGTTACCTGCAAAAGCAGCTGTAAAGCCTGTGCTAATGGTCACTTCATATGAACAAGTACTGCAGGGCTGTAAGTGAAACCTGCCCTCAAAATGTCTTGAGGGAAGTAATGGCCAAAACATTTTAAAATGTGACACATACTTGAAGCAAACACTTTGAAGAACTAAGCTGTAATCACAGTTTGAAAAATAAAACGGACATGCCTTACAGGCCAATTTCAACGGAATATGACACACATGCAGATTCAACCACAAATTGGTATCAGCTCACACCAGTCAGAATCGCCATCAGCAAGAAATCTATAAACAGTAAATGCTGAAGGTGTTGTGGAGAAATGCATACCGTGAACTTTAAGAGGGACATAACCTGGAAAGAGCCACTAATGAGAACAGAATGGAGGGGCCTTTAAAAGGTAAACATTGAGCTCCCGTATGATCCAGCCGGCCCATTCCTGGACCTATAACCTAGGAAGACAGAATTGGAAAGACACAGGCAGACAAATGTGCACTGCACAGTATTACAATAGCCAAGATATGGAAGTAACCAAAAAGTCCACCAACAGATGGGTGGACCAGGAAGAACTGCTACATGTCGAGATGGAATATTAGTTAGCGAAAGAATGAAACAATGCCATTTGCAGCACCATAGGTGAGTCTAGAAGTAATCACGCAACTTGTGGTAAGTGAGAAAGCGAAAGACACAGGTCCTATCATATCACTTATAGGTGTTACCTAAAATTCGATACCAATGAAGATATTTCCACAGAGAAGGGCAATCACAGGTTCATTAAACTTATGGTTCACCAAATGGAAAGGTGTGAGGAGTAGATACATTACGACATTGGGGTTAACAGAGATATACAAACACATGTGAAATATATAATCACCAAATACCTACGGAATACCAAGAGAGGACTACTCAATATTCTCTCATAATCTACATGGAAAAAGGATCCGACAAATAATAGATATATGTATATTTGTGAAAGAACCACATCTTGCACACCTAGAATAAACAAAACGTTGTAATCAAATTTGCTGTGATAAAAAATAAAAAAGAGTTAAAAATACGCATAAGAAGTAATGAGCCATAACCATAAAGGGCTTTTTCCCGGCACATTCCATTCTAATTTACAACCTACAACACGACTTCCATTAAGGCTCTGTTGCCCTAGTAACCAGATTTGGTAAAGGAGAAATGCTGCCGCCTTGCGGCCGTTTCCCACAAGAGCGGCTTTAAACCCACAGCTAATGGTCACTGAACATTCACAAGGACTTGGGGCAGTAAAGGACACCTGCCCTCCAAAATTGTGCTGAGGTGGGGAATGAACAAAAAAATTCAAAACAGGCAAATCTTTCAGGAAGATAGTGTGAGGTGGTAAGTTTTACTCACTCTCTTTAAAGAAAAGGAAAATGGATAAAAGCTCAACCTCAGGAAGTATTAGACTCATGCAATCTAATCTACAAAAAGGTTTCAACTCTCCCCAGTCGACTGACCATCAGCAAAAGGTCTACAAACAATAAAGGCTGCAGGCGTTTTAGAGAACTCTGTACCCTCTACTTGCTGGTGAGATGTGAAAGGGTAACAGCCAATAATGAGAACAGAAAGGAGCTGCGTTGAAAAGGAAAAATTGAGGTACCATTCAATCCAGCAGGTGAACCACTGGGTCTGTCACCTGAGAAGACCAGAATCGAGAAGACACAGGCTGCAAAAGCTGCACTGCAGCCTCATTCACAATAGCCAAGACAGTGAAGCTACCAAAATGTCCATCAACAGGTGAATGGATAAAAAGTAGTGGTCCATGTACACGATGGAATCTTAGCCATGGAAAACAATGAAACACTGCTCTTTGAGGCACCACAGATGAGCCTGGAGATAATCACAAGACATGAGGTAAGTCGGAAAGCAAAAGACCTCTATCCTATGATATCACTTATAGGCGTTATCTAATAACTGACACAAATGAACCTATTTCCACAGAGAAAGACACTCACAGACTTAGAAAACAAACTATGCTCATCTAAAAGGAAAGGTGGGGGGAATGGATCAATTAACATCAGTGTTACTATATGGATACAAATTCATATCATATACGTATATCAAAAAGACCGACCCTATAGCAAGGGAGGTCTACGGAACACTCTGTAATATTTTACCTGGGAAGAGGATCTGTACATGCATAGACATATATAATGTACAAATGAACCAGATATTGTAAACCTAGGACAAATAATATTCTAATCTATACCCCAATTAAAAAATTAAAAAAAAAAGAAGTAATGAGACATACACTAATGGGGGTTTCTCCTAGCACATTCCATTCTAATTTACAACCTAGGAACACGACTTCCAGAAAGACTCTGCTGCCCTAGTACCCAGATTTGACAACGGAGAAATGCTGCCTCCTTGTGGCCGTTTCCCTTAACAGCAGCTTTAAACCCATTGCTAAAGGTCCCTAAATATTCACCAACGTTGCAGTTCTGTAAATGACACCTGCCCTCCAAAAAAGGCCTGGGGTCGAAAATCGAGTAATAAATTCTAAAGAGGGCAACCTTCCAAGAAGACAAATTCAAGACGTATATGGTACTCATACTTTTTTCTGTTTTTTTTCACAGAAAGGAAAAGGCGTGGGAAAATGTTGAATTTTAGGAATTTTTAAAGACATGCAAACCCAAATTAGAAAAACCTATCAGCTCACAGCAGTCAGAATGGCCATTAGCGAAAACGGTGCAAACAATAAATGCTGAAGGGATTGTGGAGAAATGCGTACCCTCGGTTCTAAGGGCCATGTGGTAAGAGCCACTAATGAAAACACAATGGAGGTGCTTTGAAAAGGGAAACATTGAGCTACCAGTCCATCAATCACACCTACTGCTGGGCCTATCTCCTGAGAAAATGAGAATCAAAAAGTCACAGGCTGGCAATCCTGCACTCCAGCAATATTTACTATAGCCATCACTTGGAAGCAATGAAAATGTCCATCATCAGAGGAAGGAACCAAGAAGAAGTGGTCCATGTACACAATGGAATATTTCTCCAATAAAAACTATAAATTAAATTTAAAAAAACAAACAAAAGGAAGGAGATATCAGCTTCTGTGGGTTTACCCGGGCACATTCCACTCTAATTTATCAGCGAGGAACACCGCTGGCCGGGAGGTCTGTTTCCCTAGTTACCAGAGTGGGGATCGTAGAAAGGATGCCGCCCTCTGGCCGTTACCTGCAAAAGCAGCTGTAAAGCCTGTGCTAATGGTCACTTCATATGAACAAGTACTGCAGGGCTGTAAGTGAAACCTGCCCTCAAAATGTCTTGAGGGAAGTAATGGCCAAAACATTTTAAAATGTGACACATACTTGAAGCAAACACTTTGAAGAACTAAGCTGTAATCACAGTTTGAAAAATAAAACGGACATGCCTTACAGGCCAATTTCAACGGAATATGACACACATGCAGATTCAACCACAAATTGGTATCAGCTCACACCAGTCAGAATCGCCATCAGCAAGAAATCTATAAACAGTAAATGCTGAAGGTGTTGTGGAGAAATGCATACCGTGAACTTTAAGAGGGACATAACCTGGAAAGAGCCACTAATGAGAACAGAATGGAGGGGCCTTTAAAAGGTAAACATTGAGCTCCCGTATGATCCAGCCGGCCCATTCCTGGACCTATAACCTTGGAAGACAGAATTGGAAAGACACAGGCAGACAAATGTGCACTGCACAGTATTACAATAGCCAAGATATGGAAGTAACCAAAAAGTCCACCAACAGATGGGTGGACCAGGAAGAACTGCTACATGTCGAGATGGAATATTAGTTAGCGAAAGAATGAAACAATGCCATTTGCAGCACCATAGGTGAGTCTAGAAGTAATCACGCAACTTGTGGTAAGTGAGAAAGCGAAAGACACAGGTCCTATCATATCACTTATAGGTGTTACCTAAAATTCGATACCAATGAAGATATTTCCACAGAGAAGGGCAATCACAGGTTCATTAAACTTATGGTTCACCAAATGGAAAGGTGTGAGGAGTAGATACATTACGACATTGGGGTTAACAGAGATATACAAACACATGTGAAATATATAATCACCAAATACCTACGGAATACCA
This sequence comes from Eubalaena glacialis, assembly GCF_028564815.1. Classification (NCBI taxonomy): domain Eukaryota; kingdom Metazoa; phylum Chordata; class Mammalia; order Artiodactyla; family Balaenidae; genus Eubalaena; species Eubalaena glacialis. Next base: position 133,954,764 of record NC_083720.1, on the reverse strand, counting down.
AGAGAGGACTACTCAATATTCTCTCATAATCTACATGGAAAAAGGATCCGACGAATAATAGATATATGTATATTTGTGAAAGAACCACATCTTGCACACCTAGAATAAACAAAACGTTGTAATCAAATTTGCTGTGATAAAAAATAAAAAAGAGTTAAAAATACGCATAAGAAGTAATGAGCCATAACCATAAAGGGCTTTTTCCCGGCACATTCCATTCTAATTTACAACCTACAACACGACTTCCATTAAGGCTCTGTTGCCCTAGTAACCAGATTTGGTAAAGGAGAAATGCTGCCGCCTTGCGGCCGTTTCCCACAAGAGCGGCTTTAAACCCACAGCTAATGGTCACTGAACATTCACAAGGACTTGGGGCAGTAAAGGACACCTGCCCTCCAAAATTGTGCTGAGGTGGGGAATGAACAAAAAAATTCAAAACAGGCAAATCTTTCAGGAAGATAGTATGAGGTGGTAAGTTTTACTCACTCTCTTTAAAGAAAAGGAAAATGGATAAAAGCTCAACCTCAGGAAGTATTAGACTCATGCAATCTAATCTACAAAAAGGTTTCAACTCTCCCCAGTCGACTGACCATCAGCAAAAGGTCTACAAACAATAAAGGCTGCAGGCGTTTTAGAGAACTCTGTACCCTCTACTTGCTGGTGAGATGTGAAAGGGTAACAGCCAATAATGAGAACAGAAAGGAGCTGCGTTGAAAAGGAAAAATTGAGGTACCATTCAATCCAGCAGGTGAACCACTGGGTCTGTCACCTGAGAAGACCAGAATCGAGAAGACACAGGCTGCAAAAGCGGCACTGCAGCCTCATTCACAATAGCCAAGACAGTGAAGCTACCAAAATGTCCATCAACAGGTGAATGGATAAAAAGTAGTGGTCCATGTACACGATGGAATCTCAGCCATGGAAAACAATGAAACACTGCTCTTTGAGGCACCACAGATGAGCCTGGAGATAATCACAAGACATGAGGTAAGTCGGAAAGCAAAAGACCTCTATCCTATGATATCACTTATAGGCGTTATCTAATAACTGACACAAATGAACCTATTTCCACAGAGAAAGACACTCACAGACTTAGAAAACAAACTATGCTCATCTAAAAGGAAAGGTGGGGGGAATGGATCAATTAACATCAGTGTTACTATATGGATACAAATTCATATCATATACGTATATCAAAAAGACCGACCCTATAGCAAGGGAGGTCTACGGAACACTCTGTAATATTTTACCTGGGAAGAGGATCTGTACATGCATAGACATATATAATGTACAAATGAACCAGATATTGTAAACCTAGGACAAATAATATTCTAATCTATACCCCAATTAAAAAATTTAAAAAAAAAGAAGTAATGAGACATACACTAATGGGGGTTTCTCCTAGCACATTCCATTCTAATTTACAACCTAGGAACACGACTTCCAGAAAGACTCTGCTGCCCTAGTACCCAGATTTGACAACGGAGAAATGCTGCCTCCTTGTGGCCGTTTCCCTTAACAGCAGCTTTAAACCCATTGCTAAAGGTCCCTAAATATTCACCAACGTTGCAGTTCTGTAAATGACACCTGTCCTCCAAAAAAGGCCTGGGGTCGAAAATCGAGTAATAAATTCAAAAGAGGGCAACCTTCCAAGAAGACAAATTCAAGACGTATATGGTACTCATACTTTTTTCTGTTTTTTTTCACAGAAAGGAAAAGGCGTGGGAAAATGTTGAATTTTAGGAATTTTTAAAGACATGCAAACCCAAATTAGAAAAACCTATCAGCTCACAGCAGTCAGAATGGCCATTAGCGAAAACGGTGCAAACAATAAATGCTGAAGGGATTGTGGAGAAATGCGTACCCTCGGTTCTAAGGGCCATGTGGTAAGAGCCACTAATGAAAACACAATGGAGGTGCTTTGAAAAGGGAAACATTGAGCTACCAGTCCATCAATCACACCTACTGCTGGGCCTATCTCCTGAGAAAATGAGAATCAAAAAGTCACAGGCTGGCAATCCTGCACTCCAGCAATATTTACTATAGCCATCACTTGGAAGCAATGAAAATGTCCATCATCAGAGGAAGGAACCAAGAAGAAGTGGTCCATGTACACAATGGAATATTTCTCCAATAAAAACTATAAATTAAATTTAAAAAAACAAACAAAAGGAAGGAGATATCAGCTTCTGTGGGTTTACCCGGGCACATTCCACTCTAATTTATCAGCGAGGAACACCGCTGGCCGGGAGGTCTGTTTCCCTAGTTACCAGAGTGGGGATCGTAGAAAGGATGCCGCCCTCTGGCCGTTACCTGCAAAAGCAGCTGTAAAGCCTGTGCTAATGGTCACTTCATATGAACAAGTACTGCAGGGCTGTAAGTGAAACCTGCCCTCAAAATGTCTTGAGGGAAGTAATGGCCAAAACATTTTAAAATGTGACACATACTTGAAGCAAACACTTTGAAGAACTAAGCTGTAATCACAGTTTGAAAAATAAAACGGACATGCCTTACAGGCCAATTTCAACGGAATATGACACACATGCAGATTCAACCACAAATTGGTATCAGCTCACACCAGTCAGAATCGCCATCAGCAAGAAATCTATAAACAGTAAATGCTGAAGGTGTTGTGGAGAAATGCATACCGTGAACTTTAAGAGGGACATAACCTGGAAAGAGCCACTAATGAGAACAGAATGGAGGGGCCTTTAAAAGGTAAACATTGAGCTCCCGTATGATCCAGCCGGCCCATTCCTGGACCTATAACCTAGGAAGACAGAATTGGAAAGACACAGGCAGGCAAATGTGCACTGCACAGTATTACAATAGCCAAGATATGGAAGTAACCAAAAAGTCCACCAACAGATGGGTGGACCAGGAAGAACTGCTACATGTCGAGATGGAATATTAGTTAGCGAAAGAATGAAACAATGCCATTTGCAGCACCATAGGTGAGTCTAGAAGTAATCACGCAACTTGTGGTAAGTGAGAAAGCGAAAGACACAGGTCCTATCATATCACTTATAGGTGTTACCTAAAATTCGATACCAATGAAGATATTTCCACAGAGAAGGGCAATCACAGGTTCATTAAACTTATGGTTCACCAAATGGAAAGGTGTGAGGAGTAGATACATTACGACATTGGGGTTAACAGAGATATACAAACACATGTGAAATATATAATCACCAAATACCTACGGAATACCAAGAGAGGACTACTCAATATTCTCTCATAATCTACATGGAAAAAGGATCCGACGAATAATAGATATATGTATATTTGTGAAAGAACCACATCTTGCACACCTAGAATAAACAAAACGTTGTAATCAAATTTGCTGTGATAAAAAATAAAAAAGAGTTAAAAATACGCATAAGAAGTAATGAGCCATAACCATAAAGGGCTTTTTCCCGGCACATTCCATTCTAATTTACAACCTACAACACGACTTCCATTAAGGCTCTGTTGCCCTAGTAACCAGATTTGGTAAAGGAGAAATGCTGCCGCCTTGCGGCCGTTTCCCACAAGAGCGGCTTTAAACCCACAGCTAATGGTCACTGAACATTCACAAGGACTTGGGGCAGTAAAGGACACCTGCCCTCCAAAATTGTGCTGAGGTGGGGAATGAACAAAAAAATTCAAAACAGGCAAATCTTTCAGGAAGATAGTATGAGGTGGTAAGTTTTACTCACTCTCTTTAAAGAAAAGGAAAATGGATAAAAGCTCAACCTCAGGAAGTATTAGACTCATGCAATCTAATCTACAAAAAGGTTTCAACTCTCCCCAGTCGACTGACCATCAGCAAAAGGTCTACAAACAATAAAGGCTGCAGGCGTTTTAGAGAACTCTGTACCCTCTACTTGCTGGTGAGATGTGAAAGGGTAACAGCCAATAATGAGAACAGAAAGGAGCTGCGTTGAAAAGTAAAAATTGAGGTACCATTCAATCCAGCAGGTGAACCACTGGGTCTGTCACCTGAGAAGACCAGAATCGAGAAGACACAGGCTGCAAAAGCGGCACTGCAGCCTCATTCACAATAGCCAAGACAGTGAAGCTACCAAAATGTCCATCAACAGGTGAATGGATAAAAAGTAGTGGTCCATGTACACGATGGAATCTCAGCCATGGAAAACAATGAAACACTGCTCTTTGAGGCACCACAGATGAGCCTGGAGATAATCACAAGACATGAGGTAAGTCGGAAAGCAAAAGACCTCTATCCTATGATATCACTTATAGGCGTTATCTAATAACTGACACAAATGAACCTATTTCCACAGAGAAAGACACTCACAGACTTAGAAAACAAACTATGCTCATCTAAAAGGAAAGGTGGGGGGAATGGATCAATTAACATCAGTGTTACTATATGGATACAAATTCATATCATATACGTATATCAAAAAGACCGACCCTATAGCAAGGGAGGTCTACGGAACACTCTGTAATATTTTACCTGGGAAGAGGATCTGTACATGCATAGACATATATAATGTACAAATGAACCAGATATTGTAAACCTAGGACAAATAATATTCTAATCTATACCCCAATTAAAAAATTTAAAAAAAAAGAAGTAATGAGACATACACTAATGGGGGTTTCTCCTAGCACATTCCATTCTAATTTACAACCTAGGAACACGACTTCCAGAAAGACTCTGCTGCCCTAGTACCCAGATTTGACAACGGAGAAATGCTGCCTCCTTGTGGCCGTTTCCCTTAACAGCAGCTTTAAACCCATTGCTAAAGGTCCCTAAATATTCACCAACGTTGCAGTTCTGTAAATGACACCTGCCCTCCAAAAAAGACCTGGGGTCGAAAATCGAGTAATAAATTCAAAAGAGGGCAACCTTCCAAGAAGACAAATTCAAGACGTATATGGTACTCATACTTTTTTCTGTTTTTTTTCACAGAAAGGAAAAGACGTGGGAAAATGTTGAATTTTAGGAATTTTTAAAGACATGCAAACCCAAATTAGAAAAACCTATCAGCTCACAGCAGTCAGAATGGCCATTAGCGAAAACGGTGCAAACAATAAATGCTGAAGGGATTGTGGAGAAATGCGTACCCTCGGTTCTAAGGGCCATGTGGTAAGAGCCACTAATGAAAACACAATGGAGGTGCTTTGAAAAGGGAAACATTGAGCTACCAGTCCATCAATCACACCTACTGCTGGGCCTATCTCCTGAGAAAATGAGAATCAAAAAGTCACAGGCTGGCAATCCTGCACTCCAGCAATATTTACTATAGCCATCACTTGGAAGCAATGAAAATGTCCATCATCAGAGGAAGGAACCAAGAAGAAGTGGTCCATGTACACAATGGAATATTTCTCCAATAAAAACTATAAATTAAATTTAAAAAACAAACAAAAGGAAGGAGATATCAGCTTCTGTGGGTTTACCCGGGCACATTCCACTCTAATTTATCAGTGAGGAACACCGCTGGCCGGGAGGTCTGTTTCCCTAGTTACCAGAGTGGGGATCGTAGAAAGGATGCCGCCCTCTGGCCGTTACCTGCAAAAGCAGCTGTAAAGCCTGTGCTAATGGTCACTTCATATGAACAAGTACTGCAGGGCTGTAAGTGAAACCTGCCCTCAAAATGTCTTGAGGGAAGTAATGGCCAAAACATTTTAAAATGTGACACATACTTGAAGCAAACACTTTGAAGAACTAAGCTGTAATCACAGTTTGAAAAATAAAACGGACATGCCTTACAGGCCAATTTCAACGGAATATGACACACATGCAGATTCAACCACAAATTGGTATCAGCTCACACCAGTCAGAATCGCCATCAGCAAGAAATCTATAAACAGTAAATGCTGAAGGTGTTGTGGAGAAATGCATACCGTGAACTTTAAGAGGGACATAACCTGGAAAGAGCCACTAATGAGAACAGAATGGAGGGGCCTTTAAAAGGTAAACATTGAGCTCCCGTATGATCCAGCCGGCCCATTCCTGGACCTATAACCTAGGAAGACAGAATTGGAAAGACACAGGCAGGCAAATGTGCACTGCACAGTATTACAATAGCCAAGATATGGAAGTAACCAAAAAGTCCACCAACAGATGGGTGGACCAGGAAGAACTGCTACATGTCGAGATGGAATATTAGTTAGCGAAAGAATGAAACAATGCCATTTGCAGCACCATAGGTGAGTCTAGAAGTAATCACGCAACTTGTGGTAAGTGAGAAAGCGAAAGACACAGGTCCTATCATATCACTTATAGGTGTTACCTAAAATTCGATACCAATGAAGATATTTCCACAGAGAAGGGCAATCACAGGTTCATTAAACTTATGGTTCACCAAATGGAAAGGTGTGAGGAGTAGATACATTACGACATTGGGGTTAACAGAGATATACAAACACATGTGAAATATATAATCACCAAATACCTACGGAATACCAAGAGAGGACTACTCAATATTCTCTCATAATCTACATGGAAAAAGGATCCGACGAATAATAGATATATGTATATTTGTGAAAGAACCACATCTTGCACACCTAGAATAAACAAAACGTTGTAATCAAATTTGCTGTGATAAAAAATAAAAAAGAGTTAAAAATACGCATAAGAAGTAATGAGCCATAACCATAAAGGGCTTTTTCCCGGCACATTCCATTCTAATTTACAACCTACAACACGACTTCCATTAAGGCTCTGTTGCCCTAGTAACCAGATTTGGTAAAGGAGAAATGCTGCCGCCTTGCGGCCGTTTCCCACAAGAGCGGCTTTAAACCCACAGCTAATGGTCACTGAACATTCACAAGGACTTGGGGCAGTAAAGGACACCTGCCCTCCAAAATTGTGCTGAGGTGGGGAATGAACAAAAAAATTCAAAACAGGCAAATCTTTCAGGAAGATAGTGTGAGGTGGTAAGTTTTACTCACTCTCTTTAAAGAAAAGGAAAATGGATAAAAGCTCAACCTCAGGAAGTATTAGACTCATGCAATCTAATCTACAAAAAGGTTTCAACTCTCCCCAGTCGACTGACCATCAGCAAAAGGTCTACAAACAATAAAGGCTGCAGGCGTTTTAGAGAACTCTGTACCCTCTACTTGCTGGTGAGATGTGAAAGGGTAACAGCCAATAATGAGAACAGAAAGGAGCTGCGTTGAAAAGGAAAAATTGAGGTACCATTCAATCCAGCAGGTGAACCACTGGGTCTGTCACCTGAGAAGACCAGAATCGAGAAGACACAGGCTGCAAAAGCTGCACTGCAGCCTCATTCACAATAGCCAAGACAGTGAAGCTACCAAAATGTCCATCAACAGGTGAATGGATAAAAAGTAGTGGTCCATGTACACGATGGAATCTTAGCCATGGAAAACAATGAAACACTGCTCTTTGAGGCACCACAGATGAGCCTGGAGATAATCACAAGACATGAGGTAAGTCGGAAAGCAAAAGACCTCTATCCTATGATATCACTTATAGGCGTTATCTAATAACTGACACAAATGAACCTATTTCCACAGAGAAAGACACTCACAGACTTAGAAAACAAACTATGCTCATCTAAAAGGAAAGGTGGGGGGAATGGATCAATTAACATCAGTGTTACTATATGGATACAAATTCATATCATATACGTATATCAAAAAGACCGACCCTATAGCAAGGGAGGTCTACGGAACACTCTGTAATATTTTACCTGGGAAGAGGATCTGTACATGCATAGACATATATAATGTACAAATGAACCAGATATTGTAAACCTAGGACAAATAATATTCTAATCTATACCCCAATTAAAAAATTAAAAAAAAAAGAAGTAATGAGACATACACTAATGGGGGTTTCTCCTAGCACATTCCATTCTAATTTACAACCTAGGAACACGACTTCCAGAAAGACTCTGCTGCCCTAGTACCCAGATTTGACAACGGAGAAATGCTGCCTCCTTGTGGCCGTTTCCCTTAACAGCAGCTTTAAACCCATTGCTAAAGGTCCCTAAATATTCACCAACGTTGCAGTTCTGTAAATGACACCTGCCCTCCAAAAAAGGCCTGGGGTCGAAAATCGAGTAATAAATTCTAAAGAGGGCAACCTTCCAAGAAGACAAATTCAAGACGTATATGGTACTCATACTTTTTTCTGTTTTTTTTCACAGAAAGGAAAAGGCGTGGGAAAATGTTGAATTTTAGGAATTTTTAAAGACATGCAAACCCAAATTAGAAAAACCTATCAGCTCACAGCAGTCAGAATGGCCATTAGCGAAAACGGTGCAAACAATAAATGCTGAAGGGATTGTGGAGAAATGCGTACCCTCGGTTCTAAGGGCCATGTGGTAAGAGCCACTAATGAAAACACAATGGAGGTGCTTTGAAAAGGGAAACATTGAGCTACCAGTCCATCAATCACACCTACTGCTGGGCCTATCTCCTGAGAAAATGAGAATCAAAAAGTCACAGGCTGGCAATCCTGCACTCCAGCAATATTTACTATAGCCATCACTTGGAAGCAATGAAAATGTCCATCATCAGAGGAAGGAACCAAGAAGAAGTGGTCCATGTACACAATGGAATATTTCTCCAATAAAAACTATAAATTAAATTTAAAAAAACAAACAAAAGGAAGGAGATATCAGCTTCTGTGGGTTTACCCGGGCACATTCCACTCTAATTTATCAGCGAGGAACACCGCTGGCCGGGAGGTCTGTTTCCCTAGTTACCAGAGTGGGGATCGTAGAAAGGATGCCGCCCTCTGGCCGTTACCTGCAAAAGCAGCTGTAAAGCCTGTGCTAATGGTCACTTCATATGAACAAGTACTGCAGGGCTGTAAGTGAAACCTGCCCTCAAAATGTCTTGAGGGAAGTAATGGCCAAAACATTTTAAAATGTGACACATACTTGAAGCAAACACTTTGAAGAACTAAGCTGTAATCACAGTTTGAAAAATAAAACGGACATGCCTTACAGGCCAATTTCAACGGAATATGACACACATGCAGATTCAACCACAAATTGGTATCAGCTCACACCAGTCAGAATCGCCATCAGCAAGAAATCTATAAACAGTAAATGCTGAAGGTGTTGTGGAGAAATGCATACCGTGAACTTTAAGAGGGACATAACCTGGAAAGAGCCACTAATGAGAACAGAATGGAGGGGCCTTTAAAAGGTAAACATTGAGCTCCCGTATGATCCAGCCGGCCCATTCCTGGACCTATAACCTTGGAAGACAGAATTGGAAAGACACAGGCAGACAAATGTGCACTGCACAGTATTACAATAGCCAAGATATGGAAGTAACCAAAAAGTCCACCAACAGATGGGTGGACCAGGAAGAACTGCTACATGTCGAGATGGAATATTAGTTAGCGAAAGAATGAAACAATGCCATTTGCAGCACCATAGGTGAGTCTAGAAGTAATCACGCAACTTGTGGTAAGTGAGAAAGCGAAAGACACAGGTCCTATCATATCACTTATAGGTGTTACCTAAAATTCGATACCAATGAAGATATTTCCACAGAGAAGGGCAATCACAGGTTCATTAAACTTATGGTTCACCAAATGGAAAGGTGTGAGGAGTAGATACATTACGACATTGGGGTTAACAGAGATATACAAACACATGTGAAATATATAATCACCAAATACCTACGGAATACCAAGAGAGGACTACTCAATATTCTCTCATAATCTACATGGAAAAAGGATCCGACGAATAATAGATATATGTATATTTGTGAAAGAACCACATCTTGCACACCTAGAATAAACAAAACGTTGTAATCAAATTTGCTGTGATAAAAAATAAAAAAGAGTTAAAAATACGCATAAGAAGTAATGAGCCATAACCATAAAGGGCTTTTTCCCGGCACATTCCATTCTAATTTACAACCTACAACACGACTTCCATTAAGGCTCTGTTGCCCTAGTAACCAGATTTGGTAAAGGAGAAATGCTGCCGCCTTGCGGCCGTTTCCCACAAGAGCGGCTTTAAACCCACAGCTAATGGTCACTGAACATTCACAAGGACTTGGGGCAGTAAAGGACACCTGCCCTCCAAAATTGTGCTGAGGTGGGGAATGAACAAAAAAATTCAAAACAGGCAAATCTTTCAGGAAGATAGTATGAGGTGGTAAGTTTTACTCACTCTCTTTAAAGAAAAGGAAAATGGATAAAAGCTCAACCTCAGGAAGTATTAGACTCATGCAATCTAATCTACAAAAAGGTTTCAACTCTCCCCAGTCGACTGACCATCAGCAAAAGGTCTACAAACAATAAAGGCTGCAGGCGTTTTAGAGAACTCTGTACCCTCTACTTGCTGGTGAGATGTGAAAGGGTAACAGCCAATAATGAGAACAGAAAGGAGCTGCGTTGAAAAGGAAAAATTGAGGTACCATTCAATCCAGCAGGTGAACCACTGGGTCTGTCACCTGAGAAGACCAGAATCGAGAAGACACAGGCTGCAAAAGCGGCACTGCAGCCTCATTCACAATAGCCAAGACAGTGAAGCTACCAAAATGTCCATCAACAGGTGAATGGATAAAAAGTAGTGGTCCATGTACACGATGGAATCTCAGCCATGGAAAACAATGAAACACTGCTCTTTGAGGCACCACAGATGAGCCTGGAGATAATCACAAGACATGAGGTAAGTCGGAAAGCAAAAGACCTCTATCCTATGATATCACTTATAGGCGTTATCTAATAACTGACACAAATGAACCTATTTCCACAGAGAAAGACACTCACAGACTTAGAAAACAAACTATGCTCATCTAAAAGGAAAGGTGGGGGGAATGGATCAATTAACATCAGTGTTACTATATGGATACAAATTCATATCATATACGTATATCAAAAAGACCGACCCTATAGCAAGGGAGGTCTACGGAACACTCTGTAATATTTTACCTGGGAAGAGGATCTGTACATGCATAGACATATATAATGTACAAATGAACCAGATATTGTAAACCTAGGACAAATAATATTCTAATCTATACCCCAATTAAAAAATTTAAAAAAAAAGAAGTAATGAGACATACACTAATGGGGGTTTCTCCTAGCACATTCCATTCTAATTTACAACCTAGGAACACGACTTCCAGAAAGACTCTGCTGCCCTAGTACCCAGATTTGACAACGGAGAAATGCTGCCTCCTTGTGGCCGTTTCCCTTAACAGCAGCTTTAAACCCATTGCTAAAGGTCCCTAAATATTCACCAACGTTGCAGTTCTGTAAATGACACCTGTCCTCCAAAAAAGGCCTGGGGTCGAAAATCGAGTAATAAATTCAAAAGAGGGCAACCTTCCAAGAAGACAAATTCAAGACGTATATGGTACTCATACTTTTTTCTGTTTTTTTTCACAGAAAGGAAAAGGCGTGGGAAAATGTTGAATTTTAGGAATTTTTAAAGACATGCAAACCCAAATTAGAAAAACCTATCAGCTCACAGCAGTCAGAATGGCCATTAGCGAAAACGGTGCAAACAATAAATGCTGAAGGGATTGTGGAGAAATGCGTACCCTCGGTTCTAAGGGCCATGTGGTAAGAGCCACTAATGAAAACACAATGGAGGTGCTTTGAAAAGGGAAACATTGAGCTACCAGTCCATCAATCACACCTACTGCTGGGCCTATCTCCTGAGAAAATGAGAATCAAAAAGTCACAGGCTGGCAATCCTGCACTCCAGCAATATTTACTATAGCCATCACTTGGAAGCAATGAAAATGTCCATCATCAGAGGAAGGAACCAAGAAGAAGTGGTCCATGTACACAATGGAATATTTCTCCAATAAAAACTATAAATTAAATTTAAAAAAACAAACAAAAGGAAGGAGATATCAGCTTCTGTGGGTTTACCCGGGCACATTCCACTCTAATTTATCAGCGAGGAACACCGCTGGCCGGGAGGTCTGTTTCCCTAGTTACCAGAGTGGGGATCGTAGAAAGGATGCCGCCCTCTGGCCGTTACCTGCAAAAGCAGCTGTAAAGCCTGTGCTAATGGTCACTTCATATGAACAAGTACTGCAGGGCTGTAAGTGAAACCTGCCCTCAAAATGTCTTGAGGGAAGTAATGGCCAAAACATTTTAAAATGTGACACATACTTGAAGCAAACACTTTGAAGAACTAAGCTGTAATCACAGTTTGAAAAATAAAACGGACATGCCTTACAGGCCAATTTCAACGGAATATGACACACATGCAGATTCAACCACAAATTGGTATCAGCTCACACCAGTCAGAATCGCCATCAGCAAGAAATCTATAAACAGTAAATGCTGAAGGTGTTGTGGAGAAATGCATACCGTGAACTTTAAGAGGGACATAACCTGGAAAGAGCCACTAATGAGAACAGAATGGAGGGGCCTTTAAAAGGTAAACATTGAGCTCCCGTATGATCCAGCCGGCCCATTCCTGGACCTATAACCTAGGAAGACAGAATTGGAAAGACACAGGCAGGCAAATGTGCACTGCACAGTATTACAATAGCCAAGATATGGAAGTAACCAAAAAGTCCACCAACAGATGGGTGGACCAGGAAGAACTGCTACATGTCGAGATGGAATATTAGTTAGCGAAAGAATGAAACAATGCCATTTGCAGCACCATAGGTGAGTCTAGAAGTAATCACGCAACTTGTGGTAAGTGAGAAAGCGAAAGACACAGGTCCTATCATATCACTTATAGGTGTTACCTAAAATTCGATACCAATGAAGATATTTCCACAGAGAAGGGCAATCACAGGTTCATTAAACTTATGGTTCACCAAATGGAAAGGTGTGAGGAGTAGATACATTACGACATTGGGGTTAACAGAGATATACAAACACATGTGAAATATATAATCACCAAATACCTACGGAATACCAAGAGAGGACTACTCAATATTCTCTCATAATCTACATGGAAAAAGGATCCGACGAATAATAGATATATGTATATTTGTGAAAGAACCACATCTTGCACACCTAGAATAAACAAAACGTTGTAATCAAATTTGCTGTGATAAAAAATAAAAAAGAGTTAAAAATACGCATAAGAAGTAATGAGCCATAACCATAAAGGGCTTTTTCCCGGCACATTCCATTCTAATTTACAACCTACAACACGACTTCCATTAAGGCTCTGTTGCCCTAGTAACCAGATTTGGTAAAGGAGAAATGCTGCCGCCTTGCGGCCGTTTCCCACAAGAGCGGCTTTAAACCCACAGCTAATGGTCACTGAACATTCACAAGGACTTGGGGCAGTAAAGGACACCTGCCCTCCAAAATTGTGCTGAGGTGGGGAATGAACAAAAAAATTCAAAACAGGCAAATCTTTCAGGAAGATAGTATGAGGTGGTAAGTTTTACTCACTCTCTTTAAAGAAAAGGAAAATGGATAAAAGCTCAACCTCAGGAAGTATTAGACTCATGCAATCTAATCTACAAAAAGGTTTCAACTCTCCCCAGTCGACTGACCATCAGCAAAAGGTCTACAAACAATAAAGGCTGCAGGCGTTTTAGAGAACTCTGTACCCTCTACTTGCTGGTGAGATGTGAAAGGGTAACAGCCAATAATGAGAACAGAAAGGAGCTGCGTTGAAAAGTAAAAATTGAGGTACCATTCAATCCAGCAGGTGAACCACTGGGTCTGTCACCTGAGAAGACCAGAATCGAGAAGACACAGGCTGCAAAAGCGGCACTGCAGCCTCATTCACAATAGCCAAGACAGTGAAGCTACCAAAATGTCCATCAACAGGTGAATGGATAAAAAGTAGTGGTCCATGTACACGATGGAATCTCAGCCATGGAAAACAATGAAACACTGCTCTTTGAGGCACCACAGATGAGCCTGGAGATAATCACAAGACATGAGGTAAGTCGGAAAGCAAAAGACCTCTATCCTATGATATCACTTATAGGCGTTATCTAATAACTGACACAAATGAACCTATTTCCACAGAGAAAGACACTCACAGACTTAGAAAACAAACTATGCTCATCTAAAAGGAAAGGTGGGGGGAATGGATCAATTAACATCAGTGTTACTATATGGATACAAATTCATATCATATACGTATATCAAAAAGACCGACCCTATAGCAAGGGAGGTCTACGGAACACTCTGTAATATTTTACCTGGGAAGAGGATCTGTACATGCATAGACATATATAATGTACAAATGAACCAGATATTGTAAACCTAGGACAAATAATATTCTAATCTATACCCCAATTAAAAAATTTAAAAAAAAAGAAGTAATGAGACATACACTAATGGGGGTTTCTCCTAGCACATTCCATTCTAATTTACAACCTAGGAACACGACTTCCAGAAAGACTCTGCTGCCCTAGTACCCAGATTTGACAACGGAGAAATGCTGCCTCCTTGTGGCCGTTTCCCTTAACAGCAGCTTTAAACCCATTGCTAAAGGTCCCTAAATATTCACCAACGTTGCAGTTCTGTAAATGACACCTGCCCTCCAAAAAAGACCTGGGGTCGAAAATCGAGTAATAAATTCAAAAGAGGGCAACCTTCCAAGAAGACAAATTCAAGACGTATATGGTACTCATACTTTTTTCTGTTTTTTTTCACAGAAAGGAAAAGACGTGGGAAAATGTTGAATTTTAGGAATTTTTAAAGACATGCAAACCCAAATTAGAAAAACCTATCAGCTCACAGCAGTCAGAATGGCCATTAGCGAAAACGGTGCAAACAATAAATGCTGAAGGGATTGTGGAGAAATGCGTACCCTCGGTTCTAAGGGCCATGTGGTAAGAGCCACTAATGAAAACACAATGGAGGTGCTTTGAAAAGGGAAACATTGAGCTACCAGTCCATCAATCACACCTACTGCTGGGCCTATCTCCTGAGAAAATGAGAATCAAAAAGTCACAGGCTGGCAATCCTGCACTCCAGCAATATTTACTATAGCCATCACTTGGAAGCAATGAAAATGTCCATCATCAGAGGAAGGAACCAAGAAGAAGTGGTCCATGTACACAATGGAATATTTCTCCAATAAAAACTATAAATTAAATTTAAAAAACAAACAAAAGGAAGGAGATATCAGCTTCTGTGGGTTTACCCGGGCACATTCCACTCTAATTTATCAGTGAGGAACACCGCTGGCCGGGAGGTCTGTTTCCCTAGTTACCAGAGTGGGGATCGTAGAAAGGATGCCGCCCTCTGGCCGTTACCTGCAAAAGCAGCTGTAAAGCCTGTGCTAATGGTCACTTCATATGAACAAGTACTGCAGGGCTGTAAGTGAAACCTGCCCTCAAAATGTCTTGAGGGAAGTAATGGCCAAAACATTTTAAAATGTGACACATACTTGAAGCAAACACTTTGAAGAACTAAGCTGTAATCACAGTTTGAAAAATAAAACGGACATGCCTTACAGGCCAATTTCAACGGAATATGACACACATGCAGATTCAACCACAAATTGGTATCAGCTCACACCAGTCAGAATCGCCATCAGCAAGAAATCTATAAACAGTAAATGCTGAAGGTGTTGTGGAGAAATGCATACCGTGAACTTTAAGAGGGACATAACCTGGAAAGAGCCACTAATGAGAACAGAATGGAGGGGCCTTTAAAAGGTAAACATTGAGCTCCCGTATGATCCAGCCGGCCCATTCCTGGACCTATAACCTAGGAAGACAGAATTGGAAAGACACAGGCAGGCAAATGTGCACTGCACAGTATTACAATAGCCAAGATATGGAAGTAACCAAAAAGTCCACCAACAGATGGGTGGACCAGGAAGAACTGCTACATGTCGAGATGGAATATTAGTTAGCGAAAGAATGAAACAATGCCATTTGCAGCACCATAGGTGAGTCTAGAAGTAATCACGCAACTTGTGGTAAGTGAGAAAGCGAAAGACACAGGTCCTATCATATCACTTATAGGTGTTACCTAAAATTCGATACCAATGAAGATATTTCCACAGAGAAGGGCAATCACAGGTTCATTAAACTTATGGTTCACCAAATGGAAAGGTGTGAGGAGTAGATACATTACGACATTGGGGTTAACAGAGATATACAAACACATGTGAAATATATAATCACCAAATACCTACGGAATACCAAGAGAGGACTACTCAATATTCTCTCATAATCTACATGGAAAAAGGATCCGACGAATAATAGATATATGTATATTTGTGAAAGAACCACATCTTGCACACCTAGAATAAACAAAACGTTGTAATCAAATTTGCTGTGATAAAAAATAAAAAAGAGTTAAAAATACGCATAAGAAGTAATGAGCCATAACCATAAAGGGCTTTTTCCCGGCACATTCCATTCTAATTTACAACCTACAACACGACTTCCATTAAGGCTCTGTTGCCCTAGTAACCAGATTTGGTAAAGGAGAAATGCTGCCGCCTTGCGGCCGTTTCCCACAAGAGCGGCTTTAAACCCACAGCTAATGGTCACTGAACATTCACAAGGACTTGGGGCAGTAAAGGACACCTGCCCTCCAAAATTGTGCTGAGGTGGGGAATGAACAAAAAAATTCAAAACAGGCAAATCTTTCAGGAAGATAGTATGAGGTGGTAAGGTTTACTCACTCTCTTTAAAGAAAAGGAAAATGGATAAAAGCTCAACCTCAGGAAGTATTAGACTCATGCAATCTAATCTACAAAAAGGTTTCAACTCTCCCCAGTCGACTGACCATCAGCAAAAGGTCTACAAACAATAAAGGCTGCAGGCGTTTTAGAGAACTCTGTACCCTCTACTTGCTGGTGAGATGTGAAAGGGTAACAGCCAATAATGAGAACAGAAAGGAGCTGCGTTGAAAAGTAAAAATTGAGGTACCATTCAATCCAGCAGGTGAACCACTGGGTCTGTCACCTGAGAAGACCAGAATCGAGAAGACACAGGCTGCAAAAGCGGCACTGCAGCCTCATTCACAATAGCCAAGACAGTGAAGCTACCAAAATGTCCATCAACAGGTGAATGGATAAAAAGTAGTGGTCCATGTACACGATGGAATCTCAGCCATGGAAAACAATGAAACACTGCTCTTTGAGGCACCACAGATGAGCCTGGAGATAATCACAAGACATGAGGTAAGTCGGAAAGCAAAAGACCTCTATCCTATGATATCACTTATAGGCGTTATCTAATAACTGACACAAATGAACCTATTTCCACAGAGAAAGACACTCACAGACTTAGAAAACAAACTATGCTCATCTAAAAGGAAAGGTGGGGGGGAATGGATCAATTAACATCAGTGTTACTATATGGATACAAATTCATATCATATACGTATATCAAAAAGACCGACCCTATAGCAAGGGAGGTCTACGGAACACTCTGTAATATTTTACCTGGGAAGAGGATCTGTACATGCATAGACATATATAATGTACAAATGAACCAGATATTGTAAACCTAGGACAAATAATATTCTAATCTATACCCCAATTAAAAAATTTAAAAAAAAAGAAGTAATGAGACATACACTAATGGGGGTTTCTCCTAGCACATTCCATTCTAATTTACAACCTAGGAACACGACTTCCAGAAAGACTCTGCTGCCCTAGTACCCAGATTTGACAACGGAGAAATGCTGCCTCCTTGTGGCCGTTTCCCTTAACAGCAGCTTTAAACCCATTGCTAAAGGTCCCTAAATATTCACCAACGTTGCAGTTCTGTAAATGACACCTGCCCTCCAAAAAAGGCCTGGGGTCGAAAATCGAGTAATAAATTCTAAAGAGGGCAACCTTCCAAGAAGACAAATTCAAGACGTATATGGTACTCATACTTTTTTCTGTTTTTTTTTCACAGAAAGGAAAAGGCGTGGGAAAATGTTGAATTTTAGGAATTTTTAAAGACATGCAAACCCAAATTAGAAAAACCTATCAGCTCACAGCAGTCAGAATGGCCATTAGCGAAAACGGTGCAAACAATAAATGCTGAAGGGATTGTGGAGAAATGCGTACCCTCGGTTCTAAGGGCCATGTGGTAAGAGCCACTAATGAAAACACAATGGAGGTGCTTTGAAAAGGGAAACATTGAGCTACCAGTCCATCAATCACACCCACTGCTGGGCCTATCTCCTGAGAAAATGAGAATCAAAAAGTCACAGGCTGGCAATCCTGCACTCCAGCAATATTTACTATAGCCATCACTTGGAAGCAATGAAAATGTCCATCATCAGAGGAAGGAACCAAGAAGAAGTGGTCCATGTACACAATGGAATATTTCTCCAATAAAAACTATAAATTAAATTTAAAAAACAAACAAAAGGAAGGAGATATCAGCTTCTGTGGGTTTACCCGGGCACATTCCACTCTAATTTATCAGTGAGGAACACCGCTGGCCGGGAGGTCTGTTTCCCTAGTTACCAGAGTGGGGATCGTAGAAAGGATGCTGCCCTCTGGCCGTTACCTGCAAAAGCAGCTGTAAAGCCTGTGCTAATGGTCACTTCATATGAACAAGTACTGCAGGGCTGTAAGTGAAACCTGCCCTCAAAATGTCTTGAGGGAAGTAATGGCCAAAACATTTTAAAATGTGACACATACTTGAAGCAAACACTTTGAAGAACTAAGCTGTAATCACAGTTTGAAAAATAAAACGGACATGCCTTACAGGCCAATTTCAACGGAATATGACACACATGCAGATTCAACCACAAATTGGTATCAGCTCACACCAGTCAGAATCGCCATCAGCAAGAAATCTATAAACAGTAAATGCTGAAGGTGTTGTGGAGAAATGCATACCGTGAACTTTAAGAGGGACATAACCTGGAAAGAGCCACTAATGAGAACAGAATGGAGGGGCCTTTAAAAGGTAAACATTGAGCTCCCGTATGATCCAGCCGGCCCATTCCTGGACCTATAACCTAGGAAGACAGAATTGGAAAGACACAGGCAGACAAATGTGCACTGCACAGTATTACAATAGCCAAGATATGGAAGTAACCAAAAAGTCCACCAACAGATGGGTGGACCAGGAAGAACTGCTACATGTCGAGATGGAATATTAGTTAGCGAAAGAATGAAACAATGCCATTTGCAGCACCATAGGTGAGTCTAGAAGTAATCACGCAACTTGTGGTAAGTGAGAAAGCGAAAGACACAGGTCCTATCATATCACTTATAGGTGTTACCTAAAATTCGATACCAATGAAGATATTTCCACAGAGAAGGGCAATCACAGGTTCATTAAACTTATGGTTCACCAAATGGAAAGGTGTGAGGAGTAGATACATTACGACATTGGGGTTAACAGAGATATACAAACACATGTGAAATATATAATCACCAAATACCTACGGAATACCAAGAGAGGACTACTCAATATTCTCTCATAATCTACATGGAAAAAGGATCCGACGAATAATAGATATATGTATATTTGTGAAAGAACCACATCTTGCACACCTAGAATAAACAAAACGTTGTAATCAAATTTGCTGTGATAAAAAATAAAAAAGAGTTAAAAATACGCATAAGAAGTAATGAGCCATAACCATAAAGGGCTTTTTCCCGGCACATTCCATTCTAATTTACAACCTACAACACGACTTCCATTAAGGCTCTGTTGCCCTAGTAACCAGATTTGGTAAAGGAGAAATGCTGCCGCCTTGCGGCCGTTTCCCACAAGAGCGGCTTTAAACCCACAGCTAATGGTCACTGAACATTCACAAGGACTTGGGGCAGTAAAGGACACCTGCCCTCCAAAATTGTGCTGAGGTGGGGAATGAACAAAAAAATTCAAAACAGGCAAATCTTTCAGGAAGATAGTATGAGGTGGTAAGTTTTACTCACTCTCTTTAAAGAAAAGGAAAATGGATAAAAGCTCAACCTCAGGAAGTATTAGACTCATGCAATCTAATCTACAAAAAGGTTTCAACTCTCCCCAGTCGACTGACCATCAGCAAAAGGTCTACAAACAATAAAGGCTGCAGGCGTTTTAGAGAACTCTGTACCCTCTACTTGCTGGTGAGATGTGAAAGGGTAACAGCCAATAATGAGAACAGAAAGGAGCTGCGTTGAAAAGGAAAAATTGAGGTACCATTCAATCCAGCAGGTGAACCACTGGGTCTGTCACCTGAGAAGACCAGAATCGAGAAGACACAGGCTGCAAAAGCTGCACTGCAGCCTTATTCACAATAGCCAAGACAGTGAAGCTACCAAAATGTCCATCAACAGGTGAATGGATAAAAAGTAGTGGTCCATGTACACGATGGAATCTTAGCCATGGAAAACAATGAAACACTGCTCTTTGAGGCACCACAGATGAGCCTGGAGATAATCACAAGACATGAGGTAAGTCGGAAAGCAAAAGACCTCTATCCTATGATATCACTTATAGGCGTTATCTAATAACTGACACAAATGAACCTATTTCCACAGAGAAAGACACTCACAGACTTAGAAAACAAACTATGCTCATCTAAAAGGAAAGGTGGGGGGGAATGGATCAATTAACATCAGTGTTACTATATGGATACAAATTCATATCATATACGTATATCAAAAAGACCGACCCTATAGCAAGGGAGGTCTACGGAACACTCTGTAATATTTTACCTGGGAAGAGGATCTGTACATGCATAGACATATATAATGTACAAATGAACCAGATATTGTAAACCTAGGACAAATAATATTCTAATCTATACCCCAATTAAAAAATTTAAAAAAAAAGAAGTAATGAGACATACACTAATGGGGGTTTCTCCTAGCACATTCCATTCTAATTTACAACCTAGGAACACGACTTCCAGAAAGACTCTGCTGCCCTAGTACCCAGATTTGACAACGGAGAAATGCTGCCTCCTTGTGGCCGTTTCCCTTAACAGCAGCTTTAAACCCATTGCTAAAGGTCCCTAAATATTCACCAACGTTGCAGTTCTGTAAATGACACCTGCCCTCCAAAAAAGGCCTGGGGTCGAAAATCGAGTAATAAATTCTAAAGAGGGCAACCTTCCAAGAAGACAAATTCAAGACGTATATGGTACTCATACTTTTTTCTGTTTTTTTTTACAGAAAGGAAAAGGCGTGGGAAAATGTTGAATTTTAGGAATTTTTAAAGACATGCAAACCCAAATTAGAAAAACCTATCAGCTCACAGCAGTCAGAATGGCCATTAGCGAAAACGGTGCAAACAATAAATGCTGAAGGGATTGTGGAGAAATGCGTACCCTCGGTTCTAAGGGCCATGTGGTAAGAGCCACTAATGAAAACACAATGGAGGTGCTTTGAAAAGGGAAACATTGAGCTACCAGTCCATCAATCACACCTACTGCTGGGCCTATCTCCTGAGAAAATGAGAATCAAAAAGTCACAGGCTGGCAATCCTGCACTCCAGCAATATTTACTATAGCCATCACTTGGAAGCAATGAAAATGTCCATCATCAGAGGAAGGAACCAAGAAGAAGTGGTCCATGTACACAATGGAATATTTCTCCAATAAAAACTATAAATTAAATTTAAAAAAACAAACAAAAGGAAGGAGATATCAGCTTCTGTGGGTTTACCCGGGCACATTCCACTCTAATTTATCAGCGAGGAACACCGCTGGCCGGGAGGTCTGTTTCCCTAGTTACCAGAGTGGGGATCGTAGAAAGGATGCCGCCCTCTGGCCGTTACCTGCAAAAGCAGCTGTAAAGCCTGTGCTAATGGTCACTTCATATGAACAAGTACTGCAGGGCTGTAGGTGAAACCTGCCCTCAAAATGTCTTGAGGGAAGTAATGGCCAAAACATTTTAAAATGTGACACATACTTGAAGCAAACACTTTGAAGAACTAAGCTGTAATCACAGTTTGAAAAATAAAACGGACATGCCTTACAGGCCAATTTCAACGGAATATGACACACATGCAGATTCAACCACAAATTGGTATCAGCTCACACCAGTCAGAATCGCCATCAGCAAGAAATCTATAAACAGTAAATGCTGAAGGTGTTGTGGAGAAATGCATACCGTGAACTTTAAGAGGGACATAACCTGGAAAGAGGCACTAATGAGAACAGAATGGAGGGGCCTTTAAAAGGTAAACATTGAGCTCCCGTATGATCCAGCCGGCCCATTCCTGGACCTATAACCTAGGAAGACAGAATTGGAAAGACACAGGCAGACAAATGTGCACTGCACAGTATTACAATAGCCAAGATATGGAAGTAACCAAAAAGTCCACCAACAGATGGGTGGACCAGGAAGAACTGCTACATGTCGAGATGGAATATTAGTTAGCGAAAGAATGAAACAATGCCATTTGCAGCACCATAGGTGAGTCTAGAAGTAATCACGCAACTTGTGGTAAGTGAGAAAGCGAAAGACACAGGTCCTATCATATCACTTATAGGTGTTACCTAAAATTCGATACCAGTGAAGATATTTCCACAGAGAAGGGCAATCACAGGTTCATTAAACTTATGGTTCACCAAATGGAAAGGTGTGAGGAGTAGATACATTACGACATTGGGGTTAACAGAGATATACAAACACATGTGAAATATATAATCACCAAATACCTACGGAATACCAAGAGAGGACTACTCAATATTCTCTCATAATCTACATGGAAAAAGGATCCGACGAATAATAGATATATGTATATTTGTGAAAGAACCACATCTTGCACACCTAGAATAAACAAAACGTTGTAATCAAATTTGCTGTGATAAAAAATAAAAAAGAGTTAAAAATACGCATAAGAAGTAATGAGCCATAACCATAAAGGGCTTTTTCCCGGCACATTCCATTCTAATTTACAACCTACAACACGACTTCCATTAAGGCTCTGTTGCCCTAGTAACCAGATTTGGTAAAGGAGAAATGCTGCCGCCTTGCGGCCGTTTCCCACAAGAGCGGCTTTAAACCCACAGCTAATGGTCACTGAACATTCACAAGGACTTGGGGCAGTAAAGGACACCTGCCCTCCAAAATTGTGCTGAGGTGGGGAATGAACAAAAAAATTCAAAACAGGCAAATCTTTCAGGAAGATAGTATGAGGTGGTAAGTTTTACTCACTCTCTTTAAAGAAAAGGAAAATGGATAAAAGCTCAACCTCAGGAAGTATTAGACTCATGCAATCTAATCTACAAAAAGGTTTCAACTCTCCCCAGTCGACTGACCATCAGCAAAAGGTCTACAAACAATAAAGGCTGCAGGCGTTTTAGAGAACTCTGTACCCTCTACTTGCTGGTGAGATGTGAAAGGGTAACAGCCAATAATGAGAACAGAAAGGTGCTGCGTTGAAAAGGAAAAATTGAGGTACCATTCAATCCAGCAGGTGAACCACTGGGTCTGTCACCTGAGAAGACCAGAATCGAGAAGACACAGGCTGCAAAAGCTGCACTGCAGCCTCATTCACAATAGCCAAGACAGTGAAGCTACCAAAATGTCCATCAACAGGTGAATGGATAAAAAGTAGTGGTCCATGTACACGATGGAATCTTAGCCATGGAAAACAATGAAACACTGCTCTTTGAGGCACCACAGATGAGCCTGGAGATAATCACAAGACATGAGGTAAGTCGGAAAGCAAAAGACCTCTATCCTATGATATCACTTATAGGCGTTATCTAATAACTGACACAAATGAACCTATTTCCACAGAGAAAGACACTCACAGACTTAGAAAACAAACTATGCTCATCTAAAAGGAAAGGTGGGGGGGAATGGATCAATTAACATCAGTGTTACTATATGGATACAAATTCATATCATATACGTATATCAAAAAGACCGACCCTATAGCAAGGGAGGTCTACGGAACACTCTGTAATATTTTACCTGGGAAGAGGATCTGTACATGCATAGACATATATAATGTACAAATGAACCAGATATTGTAAACCTAGGACAAATAATATTCTAATCTATACCCCAATTAAAAAATTTAAAAAAAAAGAAGTAATGAGACATACACTAATGGGGGTTTCTCCTAGCACATTCCATTCTAATTTACAACCTAGGAACACGACTTCCAGAAAGACTCTGCTGCCCTAGTACCCAGATTTGACAACGGAGAAATGCTGCC
Source organism: Eubalaena glacialis (assembly GCF_028564815.1). Taxonomy (NCBI): domain Eukaryota; kingdom Metazoa; phylum Chordata; class Mammalia; order Artiodactyla; family Balaenidae; genus Eubalaena; species Eubalaena glacialis. The sequence goes on along the minus strand of NC_083720.1, from coordinate 133,930,782 downwards.
TCCTTGTGGCCGTTTCCCTTAACAGCAGCTTTAAACCCATTGCTAAAGGTCCCTAAATATTCACCAACGTTGCAGTTCTGTAAATGACACCTGCCCTCCAAAAAAGGCCTGGGGTCGAAAATCGAGTAATAAATTCAAAAGAGGGCAACCTTCCAAGAAGACAAATTCAAGACGTATATGGTACTCATACTTTTTTCTGTTTTTTTTTCACAGAAAGGAAAAGGCGTGGGAAAATGTTGAATTTTAGGAATTTTTAAAGACATGCAAACCCAAATTAGAAAAACCTATCAGCTCACAGCAGTCAGAATGGCCATTAGCGAAAACGGTGCAAACAATAAATGCTGAAGGGATTGTGGAGAAATGCGTACCCTCGGTTCTAAGGGCCATGTGGTAAGAGCCACTAATGAAAACACAATGGAGGTGCTTTGAAAAGGGAAACATTGAGCTACCAGTCCATCAATCACACCCACTGCTGGGCCTATCTCCTGAGACAATGAGAATCAAAAAGTCACAGGCTGGCAATCCTGCACTCCAGCAATATTTACTATAGCCATCACTTGGAAGCAATGAAAATGTCCATCATCAGAGGAAGGAACCAAGAAGAAGTGGTCCATGTACACAATGGAATATTTCTCCAATAAAAACTATAAATTAAATTTAAAAAACAAACAAAAGGAAGGAGATATCAGCTTCTGTGGGTTTACCCGGGCACATTCCACTCTAATTTATCAGCGAGGAACACCGCTGGCCGGGAGGTCTGTTTCCCTAGTTACCAGAGTGGGGATCGTAGAAAGGATGCCGCCCTCTGGCCGTTACCTGCAAAAGCAGCTGTAAAGCCTGTGCTAATGGTCACTTCATATGAACAAGTACTGCAGGGCTGTAAGTGAAACCTGCCCTCAAAATGTCTTGAGGGAAGTAATGGCCAAAACATTTTAAAATGTGACACATACTTGAAGCAAACACTTTGAAGAACTAAGCTGTAATCACAGTTTGAAAAATAAAACGGACATGCCTTACAGGCCAATTTCAACGGAATATGACACACATGCAGATTCAACCACAAATTGGTATCAGCTCACACCAGTCAGAATCGCCATCAGCAAGAAATCTATAAACAGTAAATGCTGAAGGTGTTGTGGAGAAATGCATACCGTGAACTTTAAGAGGGACATAACCTGGAAAGAGCCACTAATGAGAACAGAATGGAGGGGCCTTTAAAAGGTAAACATTGAGCTCCCGTATGATCCAGCCGGCCCATTCCTGGACCTATAACCTAGGAAGACAGAATTGGAAAGACACAGGCAGACAAATGTGCACTGCACAGTATTACAATAGCCAAGATATGGAAGTAACCAAAAAGTCCACCAACAGATGGGTGGACCAGGAAGAACTGCTACATGTCGAGATGGAATATTAGTTAGCGAAAGAATGAAACAATGCCATTTGCAGCACCATAGGTGAGTCTAGAAGTAATCACGCAACTTGTGGTAAGTGAGAAAGTGAAAGACACAGGTCCTATCATATCACTTATAGGTGTTACCTAAAATTCGATACCAATGAAGATATTTCCACAGAGAAGGGCAATCACAGGTTCATTAAACTTATGGTTCACCAAATGGAAAGGTGTGAGGAGTAGATACATTACGACATTGGGGTTAACAGAGATATACAAACACATGTGAAATATATAATCACCAAATACCTACGGAATACCAAGAGAGGACTACTCAATATTCTCTCATAATCTACATGGAAAAAGGATCCGACGAATAATAGATATATGTATATTTGTGAAAGAACCACATCTTGCACACCTAGAATAAACAAAACGTAATCAAATTTGCTGTGATAAAAAATAAAAAAGAGTTAAAAATACGCATAAGAAGTAATGAGCCATAACCATAAAGGGCTTTTTCCCGGCACATTCCATTCTAATTTACAACCTACAACACGACTTCCATTAAGGCTCTGTTGCCCTAGTAACCAGATTTGGTAAAGGAGAAATGCTGCCGCCTTGCGGCCGTTTCCCACAAGAGCGGCTTTAAACCCACAGCTAATGGTCACTGAACATTCACAAGGACTTGGGGCAGTAAAGGACACCTGCCCTCCAAAATTGTGCTGAGGTGGGGAATGAACAAAAAAATTCAAAACAGGCAAATCTTTCAGGAAGATAGTATGAGGTGGTAAGTTTTACTCACTCTCTTTAAAGAAAAGGAAAATGGATAAAAGCTCAACCTCAGGAAGTATTAGACTCATGCAATCTAATCTACAAAAAGGTTTCAACTCTCCCCAGTCGACTGACCATCAGCAAAAGGTCTACAAACAATAAAGGCTGCAGGCGTTTTAGAGAACTCTGTACCCTCTACTTGCTGGTGAGATGTGAAAGGGTAACAGCCAATAATGAGAACAGAAAGGAGCTGCGTTGAAAAGGAAAAATTGAGGTACCATTCAATCCAGCAGGTGAACCACTGGGTCTGTCACCTGAGAAGACCAGAATCGAGAAGACACAGGCTGCAAAAGCTGCACTGCAGCCTTATTCACAATAGCCAAGACAGTGAAGCTACCAAAATGTCCATCAACAGGTGAATGGATAAAAAGTAGTGGTCCATGTACACGATGGAATCTTAGCCATGGAAAACAATGAAACACTGCTCTTTGAGGCACCACAGATGAGCCTGGAGATAATCACAAGACATGAGGTAAGTCGGAAAGCAAAAGACCTCTATCCTATGATATCACTTATAGGCGTTATCTAATAACTGACACAAATGAACCTATTTCCACAGAGAAAGACACTCACAGACTTAGAAAACAAACTATGCTCATCTAAAAGGAAAGGTGGGGGGGAATGGATCAATTAACAGCAGTGTTACTATATGGATACAAATTCATATCATATACGTATATCAAAAAGACCGACCCTATAGCAAGGGAGGTCTACGGAACACTCTGTAATATTTTACCTGGGAAGAGGATCTGTACATGCATAGACATATATAATGTACAAATGAACCAGATATTGTAAACCTAGGACAAATAATATTCTAATCTATACCCCAATTAAAAAATTTAAAAAAAAAGAAGTAATGAGACATACACTAATGGGGGTTTCTCCTAGCACATTCCATTCTAATTTACAACCTAGGAACACGACTTCCAGAAAGACTCTGCTGCCCTAGTACCCAGATTTGACAACGGAGAAATGCTGCCTCCTTGTGGCCGTTTCCCTTAACAGCAGCTTTAAACCCATTGCTAAAGGTCCCTAAATATTCACCAACGTTGCAGTTCTGTAAATGACACCTGCCCTCCAAAAAAGGCCTGGGGTCGAAAATCGAGTAATAAATTCTAAAGAGGGCAACCTTCCAAGAAGACAAATTCAAGACGTATATGGTACTCATACTTTTTTCTGTTTTTTTTCACAGAAAGGAAAAGGCGTGGGAAAATGTTGAATTTTAGGAATTTTTAAAGACATGCAAACCCAAATTAGAAAAACCTATCAGCTCACAGCAGTCAGAATGGCCATTAGCGAAAACGGTGCAAACAATAAATGCTGAAGGGATTGTGGAGAAATGCGTACCCTCGGTTCTAAGGGCCATGTGGTAAGAGCCACTAATGAAAACACAATGGAGGTGCTTTGAAAAGGGAAACACTGAGCTACCAGTCCATCAATCACACCTACTGCTGGGCCTATCTCCTGAGAAAATGAGAATCAAAAAGTCACAGGCTGGCAATCCTGCACTCCAGCAATATTTACTATAGCCATCACTTGGAAGCAATGAAAATGTCCATCATCAGAGGAAGGAACCAAGAAGAAGTGGTCCATGTACACAATGGAATATTTCTCCAATAAAAACTATAAATTAAATTTAAAAAAACAAACAAAAGGAAGGAGATATCAGCTTCTGTGGGTTTACCCGGGCACATTCCACTCTAATTTATCAGCGAGGAACACCGCTGGCCGGGAGGTCTGTTTCCCTAGTTACCAGAGTGGGGATCGTAGAAAGGATGCCGCCCTCTGGCCGTTACCTGCAAAAGCAGCTGTAAAGCCTGTGCTAATGGTCACTTCATATGAACAAGTACTGCAGGGCTGTAAGTGAAACCTGCCCTCAAAATGTCTTGAGGGAAGTAATGGCCAAAACATTTTAAAATGTGACACATACTTGAAGCAAACACTTTGAAGAACTAAGCTGTAATCACAGTTTGAAAAATAAAACGGACATGCCTTACAGGCCAATTTCAACGGAATATGACACACATGCAGATTCAACCACAAATTGGTATCAGCTCACACCAGTCAGAATCGCCATCAGCAAGAAATCTATAAACAGTAAATGCTGAAGGTGTTGTGGAGAAATGCATACCGTGAACTTTAAGAGGGACATAACCTGGAAAGAGCCACTAATGAGAACAGAATGGAGGGGCCTTTAAAAGGTAAACATTGAGCTCCCGTATGATCCAGCCGGCCCATTCCTGGACCTATAACCTAGGAAGACAGAATTGGAAAGACACAGGCAGACAAATGTGCACTGCACAGTATTACAATAGCCAAGATATGGAAGTAACCAAAAAGTCCACCAACAGATGGGTGGACCAGGAAGAACTGCTACATGTCGAGATGGAATATTAGTTAGCGAAAGAATGAAACAATGCCATTTGCAGCACCATAGGTGAGTCTAGAAGTAATCACGCAACTTGTGGTAAGTGAGAAAGCGAAAGACACAGGTCCTATCATATCACTTATAGGTGTTACCTAAAATTCGATACCAATGAAGATATTTCCACAGAGAAGGGCAATCACAGGTTCATTAAACTTATGGTTCACCAAATGGAAAGGTGTGAGGAGTAGATACATTACGACATTGGGGTTAACAGAGATATACAAACACATGTGAAATATATAATCACCAAATACCTACGGAATACCAAGAGAGGACTACTCAATATTCTCTCATAATCTACATGGAAAAAGGATCCGACGAATAATAGATATATGTATATTTGTGAAAGAACCACATCTTGCACACCTAGAATAAACAAAACGTAATCAAATTTGCTGTGATAAAAAATAAAAAAGAGTTAAAAATACGCATAAGAAGTAATGAGCCATAACCATAAAGGGCTTTTTCCCGGCACATTCCATTCTAATTTACAACCTACAACACGACTTCCATTAAGGCTCTGTTGCCCTAGTAACCAGATTTGGTAAAGGAGAAATGCTGCCGCCTTGCGGCCGTTTCCCACAAGAGCGGCTTTAAACCCACAGCTAATGGTCACTGAACATTCACAAGGACTTGGGGCAGTAAAGGACACCTGCCCTCCAAAATTGTGCTGAGGTGGGGAATGAACAAAAAAATTCAAAACAGGCAAATCTTTCAGGAAGATAGTATGAGGTGGTAAGTTTTACTCACTCTCTTTAAAGAAAAGGAAAATGGATAAAAGCTCAACCTCAGGAAGTATTAGACTCATGCAATCTAATCTACAAAAAGGTTTCAACTCTCCCCAGTCGACTGACCATCAGCAAAAGGTCTACAAACAATAAAGGCTGCAGGCGTTTTAGAGAACTCTGTACCCTCTACTTGCTGGTGAGATGTGAAAGGGTAACAGCCAATAATGAGAACAGAAAGGAGCTGCGTTGAAAAGGAAAAATTGAGGTACCATTCAATCCAGCAGGTGAACCACTGGGTCTGTCACCTGAGAAGACCAGAATCGAGAAGACACAGGCTGCAAAAGCTGCACTGCAGCCTTATTCACAATAGCCAAGACAGTGAAGCTACCAAAATGTCCATCAACAGGTGAATGGATAAAAAGTAGTGGTCCATGTACACGATGGAATCTTAGCCATGGAAAACAATGAAACACTGCTCTTTGAGGCACCACAGATGAGCCTGGAGATAATCACAAGACATGAGGTAAGTCGGAAAGCAAAAGACCTCTATCCTATGATATCACTTATAGGCGTTATCTAATAACTGACACAAATGAACCTATTTCCACAGAGAAAGACACTCACAGACTTAGAAAACAAACTATGCTCATCTAAAAGGAAAGGTGGGGGGGAATGGATCAATTAACAGCAGTGTTACTATATGGATACAAATTCATATCATATACGTATATCAAAAAGACCGACCCTATAGCAAGGGAGGTCTACGGAACACTCTGTAATATTTTACCTGGGAAGAGGATCTGTACATGCATAGACATATATAATGTACAAATGAACCAGATATTGTAAACCTAGGACAAATAATATTCTAATCTATACCCCAATTAAAAAATTTAAAAAAAAAGAAGTAATGAGACATACACTAATGGGGGTTTCTCCTAGCACATTCCATTCTAATTTACAACCTAGGAACACGACTTCCAGAAAGACTCTGCTGCCCTAGTACCCAGATTTGACAACGGAGAAATGCTGCCTCCTTGTGGCCGTTTCCCTTAACAGCAGCTTTAAACCCATTGCTAAAGGTCCCTAAATATTCACCAACGTTGCAGTTCTGTAAATGACACCTGCCCTCCAAAAAAGGCCTGGGGTCGAAAATCGAGTAATAAATTCTAAAGAGGGCAACCTTCCAAGAAGACAAATTCAAGACGTATATGGTACTCATACTTTTTTCTGTTTTTTTTCACAGAAAGGAAAAGGCGTGGGAAAATGTTGAATTTTAGGAATTTTTAAAGACATGCAAACCCAAATTAGAAAAACCTATCAGCTCACAGCAGTCAGAATGGCCATTAGCGAAAACGGTGCAAACAATAAATGCTGAAGGGATTGTGGAGAAATGCGTACCCTCGGTTCTAAGGGCCATGTGGTAAGAGCCACTAATGAAAACACAATGGAGGTGCTTTGAAAAGGGAAACACTGAGCTACCAGTCCATCAATCACACCTACTGCTGGGCCTATCTCCTGAGAAAATGAGAATCAAAAAGTCACAGGCTGGCAATCCTGCACTCCAGCAATATTTACTATAGCCATCACTTGGAAGCAATGAAAATGTCCATCATCAGAGGAAGGAACCAAGAAGAAGTGGTCCATGTACACAATGGAATATTTCTCCAATAAAAACTATAAATTAAATTTAAAAAAACAAACAAAAGGAAGGAGATATCAGCTTCTGTGGGTTTACCCGGGCACATTCCACTCTAATTTATCAGCGAGGAACACCGCTGGCCGGGAGGTCTGTTTCCCTAGTTACCAGAGTGGGGATCGTAGAAAGGATGCCGCCCTCTGGCCGTTACCTGCAAAAGCAGCTGTAAAGCCTGTGCTAATGGTCACTTCATATGAACAAGTACTGCAGGGCTGTAAGTGAAACCTGCCCTCAAAATGTCTTGAGGGAAGTAATGGCCAAAACATTTTAAAATGTGACACATACTTGAAGCAAACACTTTGAAGAACTAAGCTGTAATCACAGTTTGAAAAATAAAACGGACATGCCTTACAGGCCAATTTCAACGGAATATGACACACATGCAGATTCAACCACAAATTGGTATCAGCTCACACCAGTCAGAATCGCCATCAGCAAGAAATCTATAAACAGTAAATGCTGAAGGTGTTGTGGAGAAATGCATACCGTGAACTTTAAGAGGGACATAACCTGGAAAGAGCCACTAATGAGAACAGAATGGAGGGGCCTTTAAAAGGTAAACATTGAGCTCCCGTATGATCCAGCCGGCCCATTCCTGGACCTATAACCTAGGAAGACAGAATTGGAAAGACACAGGCAGACAAATGTGCACTGCACAGTATTACAATAGCCAAGATATGGAAGTAACCAAAAAGTCCACCAACAGATGGGTGGACCAGGAAGAACTGCTACATGTCGAGATGGAATATTAGTTAGCGAAAGAATGAAACAATGCCATTTGCAGCACCATAGGTGAGTCTAGAAGTAATCACGCAACTTGTGGTAAGTGAGAAAGCGAAAGACACAGGTCCTATCATATCACTTATAGGTGTTACCTAAAATTCGATACCAATGAAGATATTTCCACAGAGAAGGGCAATCACAGGTTCATTAAACTTATGGTTCACCAAATGGAAAGGTGTGAGGAGTAGATACATTACGACATTGGGGTTAACAGAGATATACAAACACATGTGAAATATATAATCACCAAATACCTACGGAATACCAAGAGAGGACTACTCAATATTCTCTCATAATCTACATGGAAAAAGGATCCGACGAATAATAGATATATGTATATTTGTGAAAGAACCACATCTTGCACACCTAGAATAAACAAAACGTAATCAAATTTGCTGTGATAAAAAATAAAAAAGAGTTAAAAATACGCATAAGAAGTAATGAGCCATAACCATAAAGGGCTTTTTCCCGGCACATTCCATTCTAATTTACAACCTACAACACGACTTCCATTAAGGCTCTGTTGCCCTAGTAACCAGATTTGGTAAAGGAGAAATGCTGCCGCCTTGCGGCCGTTTCCCACAAGAGCGGCTTTAAACCCACAGCTAATGGTCACTGAACATTCACAAGGACTTGGGGCAGTAAAGGACACCTGCCCTCCAAAATTGTGCTGAGGTGGGGAATGAACAAAAAAATTCAAAACAGGCAAATCTTTCAGGAAGATAGTATGAGGTGGTAAGTTTTACTCACTCTCTTTAAAGAAAAGGAAAATGGATAAAAGCTCAACCTCAGGAAGTATTAGACTCATGCAATCTAATCTACAAAAAGGTTTCAACTCTCCCCAGTCGACTGACCATCAGCAAAAGGTCTACAAACAATAAAGGCTGCAGGCGTTTTAGAGAACTCTGTACCCTCTACTTGCTGGTGAGATGTGAAAGGGTAACAGCCAATAATGAGAACAGAAAGGAGCTGCGTTGAAAAGGAAAAATTGAGGTACCATTCAATCCAGCAGGTGAACCACTGGGTCTGTCACCTGAGAAGACCAGAATCGAGAAGACACAGGCTGCAAAAGCTGCACTGCAGCCTTATTCACAATAGCCAAGACAGTGAAGCTACCAAAATGTCCATCAACAGGTGAATGGATAAAAAGTAGTGGTCCATGTACACGATGGAATCTTAGCCATGGAAAACAATGAAACACTGCTCTTTGAGGCACCACAGATGAGCCTGGAGATAATCACAAGACATGAGGTAAGTCGGAAAGCAAAAGACCTCTATCCTATGATATCACTTATAGGCGTTATCTAATAACTGACACAAATGAACCTATTTCCACAGAGAAAGACACTCACAGACTTAGAAAACAAACTATGCTCATCTAAAAGGAAAGGTGGGGGGGAATGGATCAATTAACATCAGTGTTACTATATGGATACAAATTCATATCATATACGTATATCAAAAAGACCGACCCTATAGCAAGGGAGGTCTACGGAACACTCTGTAATATTTTACCTGGGAAGAGGATCTGTACATGCATAGACATATATAATGTACAAATGAACCAGATATTGTAAACCTAGGACAAATAATATTCTAATCTATACCCCAATTAAAAAATTTAAAAAAAAAGAAGTAATGAGACATACACTAATGGGGGTTTCTCCTAGCACATTCCATTCTAATTTACAACCTAGGAACACGACTTCCAGAAAGACTCTGCTGCCCTAGTACCCAGATTTGACAACGGAGAAATGCTGCCTCCTTGTGGCCGTTTCCCTTAACAGCAGCTTTAAACCCATTGCTAAAGGTCCCTAAATATTCACCAACGTTGCAGTTCTGTAAATGACACCTGCCCTCCAAAAAAGGCCTGGGGTCGAAAATCGAGTAATAAATTCTAAAGAGGGCAACCTTCCAAGAAGACAAATTCAAGACGTATATGGTACTCATACTTTTTTCTGTTTTTTTTTCACAGAAAGGAAAAGGCGTGGGAAAATGTTGAATTTTAGGAATTTTTAAAGACATGCAAACCCAAATTAGAAAAACCTATCAGCTCACAGCGGTCAGAATGGCCATTAGCGAAAACGGTGCAAACAATAAATGCTGAAGGGATTGTGGAGAAATGCGTACCCTCGGTTCTAAGGGCCATGTGGTAAGAGCCACTAATGAAAACACAATGGAGGTGCTTTGAAAAGGGAAACATTGAGCTACCAGTCCATCAATCACACCCACTGCTGGGCCTATCTCCTGAGAAAATGAGAATCAAAAAGTCACAGGCTGGCAATCCTGCACTCCAGCAATATTTACTATAGCCATCACTTGGAAGCAATGAAAATGTCCATCATCAGAGGAAGGAACCAAGAAGAAGTGGTCCATGTACACAATGGAATATTTCTCCAATAAAAACTATAAATTAAAATTAAAAAACAAACAAAAGGAAGTAGATATCAGCTTCTGTGGGTTTACCCGGGCACATTCCACTCTAATTTATCAGTGAGGAACACCGCTGGCCGGAAGTTCTGTTTCCCTAGTTACCAGAGTGGGGATCGTAGAAAGGATGCCGCCCTCTGGCCGTTACCTGCAAAAGCAGCTGTAAAGCCTGTGCTAATGGTCACTTCATATGAACAAGTACTGCAGGGCTGTAAGTGAAACCTGCCCTCAAAATGTCTTGAGGGAAGTAATGGCCAAAACATTTTAAAATGTGACACATACTTGAAGCAAACCCTTTGAAGAACTAAGCTGTAATCACAGTTTGAAAAATAAAACGGACATGCCTTACAGGCCAATTTCAACGGAATATGACACACATGCAGATTCAACCACAAATTGGTATCAGCTCACACCAGTCAGAATCGCCATCAGCAAGAAATCTATAAACAGTAAATGCTGAAGGTGTTGTGGAGAAATGCATACCGTGAACTTTAAGAGGGACATAACCTGGAAAGAGCCACTAATGAGAACAGAATGGAGGGGCCTTTAAAAGGTAAACATTGAGCTCCCGTATGATCCAGCCGGCCCATTCCTGGACCTATAACCTAGGAAGACAGAATTGGAAAGACACAGGCAGACAAATGTGCACTGCACAGTATTACAATAGCCAAGATATGGAAGTAACCAAAAAGTCCACCAACAGATGGGTGGACCAGGAAGAACTGCTACATGTCGAGATGGAATATTAGTTAGCGAAAGAATGAAACAGTGCCATTTGCAGCACCATAGGTGAGTCTAGAAGTAATCACGCAACTTGTGGTAAGTGAGAAAGCGAAAGACACAGGTCCTATCATATCACTTATAGGTGTTACCTAAAATTCGATACCAATGAAGATATTTCCACAGAGAAGGGCAATCACAGGTTCATTAAACTTATGGTTCACCAAATGGAAAGGTGTGAGGAGTAGATACATTACGACATTGGGGTTAACAGAGATATACAAACACATGTGAAATATATAATCACCAAATACCTACGGAATACCAAGAGAGGACTACTCAATATTCTCTCATAATCTACATGGAAAAAGGATCCGACGAATAATAGATATATGTATATTTGTGAAAGAACCACATCTTGCACACCTAGAATAAACAAAACGTTGTAATCAAATTTGCTGTGATAAAAAATAAAAAAGAGTTAAAAATACGCATAAGAAGTAATGAGCCATAACCATAAAGGGCTTTTTCCCGGCACATTCCATTCTAATTTACAACCTACAACACGACTTCCATTAAGGCTCTGTTGCCCTAGTAACCAGATTTGGTAAAGGAGAAATGCTGCCGCCTTGCGGCCGTTTCCCACAAGAGCGGCTTTAAACCCACAGCTAATGGTCACTGAACATTCACAAGGACTTGGGGCAGTAAAGGACACCTGCCCTCCAAAATTGTGCTGAGGTGGGGAATGAACAAAAAAATTCAAAACAGGCAAATCTTTCAGGAAGATAGTATGAGGTGGTAAGTTTTACTCACTCTCTTTAAAGAAAAGGAAAATGGATAAAAGCTCAACCTCAGGAAGTATTAGACTCATGCAATCTAATCTACAAAAAGGTTTCAACTCTCCCCAGTCGACTGACCATCAGCAAAAGGTCTACAAACAATAAAGGCTGCAGGCGTTTTAGAGAACTCTGTACCCTCTACTTGCTGGTGAGATGTGAAAGGGTAGCAGCCAATAATGAGAACAGAAAGGAGCTGCGTTGAAAAGGAAAAATTGAGGTACCATTCAATCCAGCAGGTGAACCACTGGGTCTGTCACCTGAGAAGACCAGAATCGAGAAGACACAGGCTGCAAAAGCTGCACTGCAGCCTTATTCACAATAGCCAAGACAGTGAAGCTACCAAAATGTCCATCAACAGGTGAATGGATAAAAAGTAGTGGTCCATGTACACGATGGAATCTTAGCCATGGAAAACAATGAAACACTGCTCTTTGAGGCACCACAGATGAGCCTGGAGATAATCACAAGACATGAGGTAAGTCGGAAAGCAAAAGACCTCTATCCTATGATATCACTTATAGGCGTTATCTAATAACTGACACAAATGAACCTATTTCCACAGAGAAAGACACTCACAGACTTAGAAAACAAACTATGCTCATCTAAAAGGAAAGGTGGGGGGGAATGGATCAATTAACATCAGTGTTACTATATGGATACAAATTCATATCATATACGTATATCAAAAAGACCGACCCTATAGCAAGGGAGGTCTACGGAACACTCTGTAATATTTTACCTGGGAAGAGGATCTGTACATGCATAGACATATATAATGTACAAATGAACCAGATATTGTAAACCTAGGACAAATAATATTCTAATCTATACCCCAATTAAAAAATTTAAAAAAAAAGAAGTAATGAGACATACACTAATGGGGGTTTCTCCTAGCACATTCCATTCTAATTTACAACCTAGGAACACGACTTCCAGAAAGACTCTGCTGCCCTAGTACCCAGATTTGACAACGGAGAAATGCTGCCTCCTTGTGGCCGTTTCCCTTAACAGCAGCTTTAAACCCATTGCTAAAGGTCCCTAAATATTCACCAACGTTGCAGTTCTGTAAATGACACCTGTCCTCCAAAAAAGGCCTGGGGTCGAAAATCGAGTAATAAATTCAAAAGAGGGCAACCTTCCAAGAAGACAAATTCAAGACGTATATGGTACTCATACTTTTTTCTGTTTTTTTTCACAGAAAGGAAAAGGCGTGGGAAAATGTTGAATTTTAGGAATTTTTAAAGACATGCAAACCCAAATTAGAAAAACCTATCAGCTCACAGCAGTCAGAATGGCCATTAGCGAAAACGGTGCAAACAATAAATGCTGAAGGGATTGTGGAGAAATGCGTACCCTCGGTTCTAAGGGCCATGTGGTAAGAGCCACTAATGAAAACACAATGGAGGTGCTTTGAAAAGGGAAACATTGAGCTACCAGTCCATCAATCACACCTACTGCTGGGCCTATCTCCTGAGAAAATGAGAATCAAAAAGTCACAGGCTGGCAATCCTGCACTCCAGCAATATTTACTATAGCCATCACTTGGAAGCAATGAAAATGTCCATCATCAGAGGAAGGAACCAAGAAGAAGTGGTCCATGTACACAATGGAATATTTCTCCAATAAAAACTATAAATTAAATTTAAAAAAACAAACAAAAGGAAGGAGATATCAGCTTCTGTGGGTTTACCCGGGCACATTCCACTCTAATTTATCAGCGAGGAACACCGCTGGCCGGGAGGTCTGTTTCCCTAGTTACCAGAGTGGGGATCGTAGAAAGGATGCCGCCCTCTGGCCGTTACCTGCAAAAGCAGCTGTAAAGCCTGTGCTAATGGTCACTTCATATGAACAAGTACTGCAGGGCTGTAAGTGAAACCTGCCCTCAAAATGTCTTGAGGGAAGTAATGGCCAAAACATTTTAAAATGTGACACATACTTGAAGCAAACACTTTGAAGAACTAAGCTGTAATCACAGTTTGAAAAATAAAACGGACATGCCTTACAGGCCAATTTCAACGGAATATGACACACATGCAGATTCAACCACAAATTGGTATCAGCTCACACCAGTCAGAATCGCCATCAGCAAGAAATCTATAAACAGTAAATGCTGAAGGTGTTGTGGAGAAATGCATACCGTGAACTTTAAGAGGGACATAACCTGGAAAGAGCCACTAATGAGAACAGAATGGAGGGGCCTTTAAAAGGTAAACATTGAGCTCCCGTATGATCCAGCCGGCCCATTCCTGGACCTATAACCTAGGAAGACAGAATTGGAAAGACACAGGCAGACAAATGTGCACTGCACAGTATTACAATAGCCAAGATATGGAAGTAACCAAAAAGTCCACCAACAGATGGGTGGACCAGGAAGAACTGCTACATGTCGAGATGGAATATTAGTTAGCGAAAGAATGAAACAATGCCATTTGCAGCACCATAGGTGAGTCTAGAAGTAATCACGCAACTTGTGGTAAGTGAGAAAGCGAAAGACACAGGTCCTATCATATCACTTATAGGTGTTACCTAAAATTCGATACCAATGAAGATATTTCCACAGAGAAGGGCAATCACAGGTTCATTAAACTTATGGTTCACCAAATGGAAAGGTGTGAGGAGTAGATACATTACGACATTGGGGTTAACAGAGATATACAAACACATGTGAAATATATAATCACCAAATACCTACAGAATACCAAGAGAGGACTACTCAATATTCTCTCATAATCTACATGGAAAAAGGATCCGACGAATAATAGATATATGTATATTTGTGAAAGAACCACATCTTGCACACCTAGAATAAACAAAACGTTGTAATCAAATTTGCTGTGATAAAAAATAAAAAAGAGTTAAAAATACGCATAAGAAGTAATGAGCCATAACCATAAAGGGCTTTTTCCCGGCACATTCCATTCTAATTTACAACCTACAACACGACTTCCATTAAGGCTCTGTTGCCCTAGTAACCAGATTTGGTAAAGGAGAAATGCTGCCGCCTTGCGGCCGTTTCCCACAAGAGCGGCTTTAAACCCACAGCTAATGGTCACTGAACATTCACAAGGACTTGGGGCAGTAAAGGACACCTGCCCTCCAAAATTGTGCTGAGGTGGGGAATGAACAAAAAAATTCAAAACAGGCAAATCTTTCAGGAAGATAGTATGAGGTGGTAAGTTTTACTCACTCTCTTTAAAGAAAAGGAAAATGGATAAAAGCTCAACCTCAGGAAGTATTAGACTCATGCAATCTAATCTACAAAAAGGTTTCAACTCTCCCCAGTCGACTGACCATCAGCAAAAGGTCTACAAACAATAAAGGCTGCAGGCGTTTTAGAGAACTCTGTACCCTCTACTTGCTGGTGAGATGTGAAAGGGTAACAGCCAATAATGAGAACAGAAAGGTGCTGCGTTGAAAAGGAAAAATTGAGGTACCATTCAATCCAGCAGGTGAACCACTGGGTCTGTCACCTGAGAAGACCAGAATCGAGAAGACACAGGCTGCAAAAGCTGCACTGCAGCCTCATTCACAATAGCCAAGACAGTGAAGCTACCAAAATGTCCATCAACAGGTGAATGGATAAAAAGTAGTGGTCCATGTACACGATGGAATCTTAGCCATGGAAAACAATGAAACACTGCTCTTTGAGGCACCACAGATGAGCCTGGAGATAATCACAAGACATGAGGTAAGTCGGAAAGCAAAAGACCTCTATCCTATGATATCACTTATAGGCGTTATCTAATAACTGACACAAATGAACCTATTTCCACAGAGAAAGACACTCACAGACTTAGAAAACAAACTATGCTCATCTAAAAGGAAAGGTGGGGGGGAATGGATCAATTAACAGCAGTGTTACTATATGGATACAAATTCATATCATATACGTATATCAAAAAGACCGACCCTATAGCAAGGGAGGTCTACGGAACACTCTGTAATATTTTACCTGGGAAGAGGATCTGTACATGCATAGACATATATAATGTACAAATGAACCAGATATTGTAAACCTAGGACAAATAATATTCTAATCTATACCCCAATTAAAAAATTTAAAAAAAAAGAAGTAATGAGACATACACTAATGGGGGTTTCTCCTAGCACATTCCATTCTAATTTACAACCTAGGAACACGACTTCCAGAAAGACTCTGCTGCCCTAGTACCCAGATTTGACAACGGAGAAATGCTGCCTCCTTGTGGCCGTTTCCCTTAACAGCAGCTTTAAACCCATTGCTAAAGGTCCCTAAATATTCACCAACGTTGCAGTTCTGTAAATGACACCTGCCCTCCAAAAAAGGCCTGGGGTCGAAAATCGAGTAATAAATTCTAAAGAGGGCAACCTTCCAAGAAGACAAATTCAAGACGTATATGGTACTCATACTTTTTTCTGTTTTTTTTCACAGAAAGGAAAAGGCGTGGGAAAATGTTGAATTTTAGGAATTTTTAAAGACATGCAAACCCAAATTAGAAAAACCTATCAGCTCACAGCAGTCAGAATGGCCATTAGCGAAAACGGTGCAAACAATAAATGCTGAAGGGATTGTGGAGAAATGCGTACCCTCGGTTCTAAGGGCCATGTGGTAAGAGCCACTAATGAAAACACAATGGAGGTGCTTTGAAAAGGGAAACATTGAGCTACCAGTCCATCAATCACACCTACTGCTGGGCCTATCTCCTGAGAAAATGAGAATCAAAAAGTCACAGGCTGGCAATCCTGCACTCCAGCAATATTTACTATAGCCATCACTTGGAAGCAATGAAAATGTCCATCATCAGAGGAAGGAACCAAGAAGAAGTGGTCCATGTACACAATGGAATATTTCTCCAATAAAAACTATAAATTAAATTTAAAAAAACAAACAAAAGGAAGGAGATATCAGCTTCTGTGGGTTTACCCGGGCACATTCCACTCTAATTTATCAGCGAGGAACACCGCTGGCCGGGAGGTCTGTTTCCCTAGTTACCAGAGTGGGGATCGTAGAAAGGATGCCGCCCTCTGGCCGTTACCTGCAAAAGCAGCTGTAAAGCCTGTGCTAATGGTCACTTCATATGAACAAGTACTGCAGGGCTGTAAGTGAAACCTGCCCTCAAAATGTCTTGAGGGAAGTAATGGCCAAAACATTTTAAAATGTGACACATACTTGAAGCAAACACTTTGAAGAACTAAGCTGTAATCACAGTTTGAAAAATAAAACGGACATGCCTTACAGGCCAATTTCAACGGAATATGACACACATGCAGATTCAACCACAAATTGGTATCAGCTCACACCAGTCAGAATCGCCATCAGCAAGAAATCTATAAACAGTAAATGCTGAAGGTGTTGTGGAGAAATGCATACCGTGAACTTTAAGAGGGACATAACCTGGAAAGAGCCACTAATGAGAACAGAATGGAGGGGCCTTTAAAAGGTAAACATTGAGCTCCCGTATGATCCAGCCGGCCCATTCCTGGACCTATAACCTAGGAAGACAGAATTGGAAAGACACAGGCAGACAAATGTGCACTGCACAGTATTACAATAGCCAAGATATGGAAGTAACCAAAAAGTCCACCAACAGATGGGTGGACCAGGAAGAACTGCTACATGTCGAGATGGAATATTAGTTAGCGAAAGAATGAAACAATGCCATTTGCAGCACCATAGGTGAGTCTAGAAGTAATCACGCAACTTGTGGTAAGTGAGAAAGCGAAAGACACAGGTCCTATCATATCACTTATAGGTGTTACCTAAAATTCGATACCAATGAAGATATTTCCACAGAGAAGGGCAATCACAGGTTCATTAAACTTATGGTTCACCAAATGGAAAGGTGTGAGGAGTAGATACATTACGACATTGGGGTTAACAGAGATATACAAACACATGTGAAATATATAATCACCAAATACCTACGGAATACCAAGAGAGGACTACTCAATATTCTCTCATAATCTACATGGAAAAAGGATCCGACGAATAATAGATATATGTATATTTGTGAAAGAACCACATCTTGCACACCTAGAATAAACAAAACGTTGTAATCAAATTTGCTGTGATAAAAAATAAAAAAGAGTTAAAAATACGCATAAGAAGTAATGAGCCATAACCATAAAGGGCTTTTTCCCGGCACATTCCATTCTAATTTACAACCTACAACACGACTTCCATTAAGGCTCTGTTGCCCTAGTAACCAGATTTGGTAAAGGAGAAATGCTGCCGCCTTGCGGCCGTTTCCCACAAGAGCGGCTTTAAACCCACAGCTAATGGTCACTGAACATTCACAAGGACTTGGGGCAGTAAAGGACACCTGCCCTCCAAAATTGTGCTGAGGTGGGGAATGAACAAAAAAATTCAAAACAGGCAAATCTTTCAGGAAGATAGTATGAGGTGGTAAGTTTTACTCACTCTCTTTAAAGAAAAGGAAAATGGATAAAAGCTCAACCTCAGGAAGTATTAGACTCATGCAATCTAATCTACAAAAAGGTTTCAACTCTCCCCAGTCGACTGACCATCAGCAAAAGGTCTACAAACAATAAAGGCTGCAGGCGTTTTAGAGAACTCTGTACCCTCTACTTGCTGGTGAGATGTGAAAGGGTAACAGCCAATAATGAGAACAGAAAGGTGCTGCGTTGAAAAGGAAAAATTGAGGTACCATTCAATCCAGCAGGTGAACCACTGGGTCTGTCACCTGAGAAGACCAGAATCGAGAAGACACAGGCTGCAAAAGCTGCACTGCAGCCTCATTCACAATAGCCAAGACAGTGAAGCTACCAAAATGTCCATCAACAGGTGAATGGATAAAAAGTAGTGGTCCATGTACACGATGGAATCTTAGCCATGGAAAACAATGAAACACTGCTCTTTGAGGCACCACAGATGAGCCTGGAGATAATCACAAGACATGAGGTAAGTCGGAAAGCAAAAGACCTCTATCCTATGATATCACTTATAGGCGTTATCTAATAACTGACACAAATGAACCTATTTCCACAGAGAAAGACACTCACAGACTTAGAAAACAAACTATGCTCATCTAAAAGGAAAGGTGGGGGGGAATGGATCAATTAACAGCAGTGTTACTATATGGATACAAATTCATATCATATACGTATATCAAAAAGACCGACCCTATAGCAAGGGAGGTCTACGGAACACTCTGTAATATTTTACCTGGGAAGAGGATCTGTACATGCATAGACATATATAATGTACAAATGAACCAGATATTGTAAACCTAGGACAAATAATATTCTAATCTATACCCCAATTAAAAAATTTAAAAAAAAAGAAGTAATGAGACATACACTAATGGGGGTTTCTCCTAGCACATTCCATTCTAATTTACAACCTAGGAACACGACTTCCAGAAAGACTCTGCTGCCCTAGTACCCAGATTTGACAACGGAGAAATGCTGCCTCCTTGTGGCCGTTTCCCTTAACAGCAGCTTTAAACCCATTGCTAAAGGTCCCTAAATATTCACCAACGTTGCAGTTCTGTAAATGACACCTGCCCTCCAAAAAAGGCCTGGGGTCGAAAATCGAGTAATAAATTCAAAAGAGGGCAACCTTCCAAGAAGACAAATTCAAGACGTATATGGTACTCATACTTTTTTCTGTTTTTTTTTTCACAGAAAGGAAAAGGCGTGGGAAAATGTTGAATTTTAGGAATTTTTAAAGACATGCAAACCCAAATTAGAAAAACCTATCAGCTCACAGCAGTCAGAATGGCCATTAGCGAAAACGGTGCAAACAATAAATGCTGAAGGGATTGTGGAGAAATGCGTACCCTCGGTTCTAAGGGCCATGTGGTAAGAGCCACTAATGAAAACACAATGGAGGTGCTTTGAAAAGGGAAACATTGAGCTACCAGTCCATCAATCACACCCACTGCTGGGCCTATCTCCTGAGACAATGAGAATCAAAAAGTCACAGGCTGGCAATCCTGCACTCCAGCAATATTTACTATAGCCATCACTTGGAAGCAATGAAAATGTCCATCATCAGAGGAAGGAACCAAGAAGAAGTGGTCCATGTACACAATGGAATATTTCTCCAATAAAAACTATAAATTAAATTTAAAAAACAAACAAAAGGAAGGAGATATCAGCTTCTGTGGGTTTACCCGGGCACATTCCACTCTAATTTATCAGCGAGGAACACCGCTGGCCGGGAGGTCTGTTTCCCTAGTTACCAGAGTGGGGATCGTAGAAAGGATGCCGCCCTCTGGCCGTTACCTGCAAAAGCAGCTGTAAAGCCTGTGCTAATGGTCACTTCATATGAACAAGTACTGCAGGGCTGTAAGTGAAACCTGCCCTCAAAATGTCTTGAGGGAAGTAATGGCCAAAACATTTTAAAATGTGACACATACTTGAAGCAAACACTTTGAAGAACTAAGCTGTAATCACAGTTTGAAAAATAAAACGGACATGCCTTACAGGCCAATTTCAACGGAATATGACACACATGCAGATTCAACCACAAATTGGTATCAGCTCACACCAGTCAGAATCGCCATCAGCAAGAAATCTATAAACAGTAAATGCTGAAGGTGTTGTGGAGAAATGCATACCGTGAACTTTAAGAGGGACATAACCTGGAAAGAGCCACTAATGAGAACAGAATGGAGGGGCCTTTAAAAGGTAAACATTGAGCTCCCGTATGATCCAGCCGGCCCATTCCTGGACCTATAACCTAGGAAGACAGAATTGGAAAGACACAGGCAGACAAATGTGCACTGCACAGTATTACAATAGCCAAGATATGGAAGTAACCAAAAAGTCCACCAACAGATGGGTGGACCAGGAAGAACTGCTACATGTCGAGATGGAATATTAGTTAGCGAAAGAATGAAACAATGCCATTTGCAGCACCATAGGTGAGTCTAGAAGTAATCACGCAACTTGTGGTAAGTGAGAAAGCGAAAGACACAGGTCCTATCATATCACTTATAGGTGTTACCTAAAATTCGATACCAATGAAGATATTTCCACAGAGAAGGGCAATCACAGGTTCATTAAACTTATGGTTCACCAAATGGAAAGGTGTGAGGAGTAGATACATTACGACATTGGGGTTAACAGAGATATACAAACACATGTGAAATATATAATCACCAAATACCTACGGAATACCAAGAGAGGACTACTCAATATTCTCTCATAATCTACATGGAAAAAGGATCCGACGAATAATAGATATATGTATATTTGTGAAAGAACCACATCTTGCACACCTAGAATAAACAAAACGTAATCAAATTTGCTGTGATAAAAAATAAAAAAGAGTTAAAAATACGCATAAGAAGTAATGAGCCATAACCATAAAGGGCTTTTTCCCGGCACATTCCATTCTAATTTACAACCTACAACACGACTTCCATTAAGGCTCTGTTGCCCTAGTAACCAGATTTGGTAAAGGAGAAATGCTGCCGCCTTGCGGCCGTTTCCCACAAGAGTGGCTTTAAACCCACAGCTAATGGTCACTGAACATTCACAAGGACTTGGGGCAGTAAAGGACACCTGCCCTCCAAAATTGTGCTGAGGTGGGGAATGAACAAAAAAATTCAAAACAGGCAAATCTTTCAGGAAGATAGTATGAGGTGGTAAGTTTTACTCACTCTCTTTAAAGAAAAGGAAAATGGATAAAAGCTCAACCTCAGGAAGTATTAGACTCATGCAATCTAATCTACAAAAAGGTTTCAACTCTCCCCAGTCGACTGACCATCAGCAAAAGGTCTACAAACAATAAAGGCTGCAGGCGTTTTAGAGAACTCTGTACCCTCTACTTGCTGGTGAGATGTGAAAGGGTAACAGCCAATAATGAGAACAGAAAGGAGCTGCGTTGAAAAGTAAAAATTGAGGTACCATTCAATCCAGCAGGTGAACCACTGGGTCTGTCACCTGAGAAGACCAGAATCGAGAAGACACAGGCTGCAAAAGCTGCACTGCAGCCTTATTCACAATAGCCAAGACAGTGAAGCTACCAAAATGTCCATCAACAGGTGAATGGATAAAAAGTAGTGGTCCATGTACACGATGGAATCTTAGCCATGGAAAACAATGAAACACTGCTCTTTGAGGCACCACAGATGAGCCTGGAGATAATCACAAGACATGAGGTAAGTCGGAAAGCAAAAGACCTCTATCCTATGATATCACTTATAGGCGTTATCTAATAACTGACACAAATGAACCTATTTCCACAGAGAAAGACACTCACAGACTTAGAAAACAAACTATGCTCATCTAAAAGGAAAGGTGGGGGGGAATGGATCAATTAACAGCAGTGTTACTATATGGATACAAATTCATATCATATACGTATATCAAAAAGACCGACCCTATAGCAAGGGAGGTCTACGGAACACTCTGTAATATTTTACCTGGGAAGAGGATCTGTACATGCATAGACATATATAATGTACAAATGAACCAGATATTGTAAACCTAGGACAAATAATATTCTAATCTATACCCCAATTAAAAAATTTAAAAAAAAAGAAGTAATGAGACATACACTAATGGGGGTTTCTCCTAGCACATTCCATTCTAATTTACAACCTAGGAACACGACTTCCAGAAAGACTCTGCTGCCCTAGTACCCAGATTTGACAACGGAGAAATGCTGCCTCCTTGTGGCCGTTTCCCTTAACAGCAGCTTTAAACCCATTGCTAAAGGTCCCTAAATATTCACCAACGTTGCAGTTCTGTAAATGACACCTGCCCTCCAAAAAAGGCCTGGGGTCGAAAATCGAGTAATAAATTCAAAAGAGGGCAACCTTCCAAGAAGACAAATTCAAGACGTATATGGTACTCATACTTTTTTCTGTTTTTTTTTCACAGAAAGGAAAAGGCGTGGGAAAATGTTGAATTTTAGGAATTTTTAAAGACATGCAAACCCAAATTAGAAAAACCTATCAGCTCACAGCGGTCAGAATGGCCATTAGCGAAAACGGTGCAAACAATAAATGCTGAAGGGATTGTGGAGAAATGCGTACCCTCGGTTCTAAGGGCCATGTGGTAAGAGCCACTAATGAAAACACAATGGAGGTGCTTTGAAAAGGGAAACATTGAGCTACCAGTCCATCAATCACACCCACTGCTGGGCCTATCTCCTGAGAAAATGAGAATCAAAAAGTCACAGGCTGGCAATCCTGCACTCCAGCAATATTTACTATAGCCATCACTTGGAAGCAATGAAAATGTCCATCATCAGAGGAAGGAACCAAGAAGAAGTGGTCCATGTACACAATGGAATATTTCTCCAATAAAAACTATAAATTAAATTTAAAAAACAAACAAAAGGAAGGAGATATCAGCTTCTGTGGGTTTACCCGGGCACATTCCACTCTAATTTATCAGTGAGGAACACCGCTGGCCGGGAGGTCTGTTTCCCTAGTTACCAGAGTGGGGATCGTAGAAAGGATGCCGCCCTCTGGCCGTTACCTGCAAAAGCAGCTGTAAAGCCTGTGCTAATGGTCACTTCATATGAACAAGTACTGCAGGGCTGTAAGTGAAACCTGCCCTCAAAATGTCTTGAGGGAAGTAATGGCCAAAACATTTTAAAATGTGACACATACTTGAAGCAAACACTTTGAAGAACTAAGCTGTAATCACAGTTTGAAAAATAAAACGGACATGCCTTACAGGCCAATTTCAACGGAATATGACACACATGCAGATTCAACCACAAATTGGTATCAGCTCACACCAGTCAGAATCGCCATCAGCAAGAAATCTATAAACAGTAAATGCTGAAGGTGTTGTGGAGAAATGCATACCGTGAACTTTAAGAGGGACATAACCTGGAAAGAGCCACTAATGAGAACAGAATGGAGGGGCCTTTAAAAGGTAAACATTGAGCTCCCGTATGATCCAGCCGGCCCATTCCTGGACCTATAACCTAGGAAGACAGAATTGGAAAGACACAGGCAGACAAATGTGCACTGCACAGTATTACAATAGCCAAGATATGGAAGTAACCAAAAAGTCCACCAACAGATGGGTGGACCAGGAAGAACTGCTACATGTCGAGATGGAATATTAGTTAGCGAAAGAATGAAACAGTGCCATTTGCAGCACCATAGGTGAGTCTAGAAGTAATCACGCAACTTGTGGTAAGTGAGAAAGCGAAAGACACAGGTCCTATCATATCACTTATAGGTGTTACCTAAAATTCGATACCAATGAAGATATTTCCACAGAGAAGGGCAATCACAGGTTCATTAAACTTATGGTTCACCAAATGGAAAGGTGTGAGGAGTAGATACATTACGACATTGGGGTTAACAGAGATATACAAACACATGTGAAATATATAATCACCAAATACCTACGGAATACCAAGAGAGGACTACTCAATATTCTCTCATAATCTACATGGAAAAAGGATCCGACGAATAATAGATATATGTATATTTGTGAAAGAACCACATCTTGCACACCTAGAATAAACAAAACGTTGTAATCAAATTTGCTGTGATAAAAAATAAAAAAGAGTTAAAAATACGCATAAGAAGTAATGAGCCATAACCATAAAGGGCTTTTTCCCGGCACATTCCATTCTAATTTACAACCTACAACACGACTTCCATTAAGGCTCTGTTGCCCTAGTAACCAGATTTGGTAAAGGAGAAATGCTGCCGCCTTGCGGCCATTTCCCACAAGAGCGGCTTTAAACCCACAGCTAATGGTCACTGAACATTCACAAGGACTTGGGGCAGTAAAGGACACCTGCCCTCCAAAATTGTGCTGAGGTGGGGAATGAACAAAAAAATTCAAAACAGGCAAATCTTTCAGGAAGATAGTATGAGGTGGTAAGTTTTACTCACTCTCTTTAAAGAAAAGGAAAATGGATAAAAGCTCAACCTCAGGAAGTATTAGACTCATGCAATCTAATCTACAAAAAGGTTTCAACTCTCCCCAGTCGACTGACCATCAGCAAAAGGTCTACAAACAATAAAGGCTGCAGGCGTTTTAGAGAACTCTGTACCCTCTACTTGCTGGTGAGATGTGAAAGGGTAGCAGCCAATAATGAGAACAGAAAGGAGCTGCGTTGAAAAGGAAAAATTGAGGTACCATTCAATCCAGCAGGTGAACCACTGGGTCTGTCACCTGAGAAGACCAGAATCGAGAAGACACAGGCTGCAAAAGCTGCACTGCAGCCTTATTCACAATAGCCAAGACAGTGAAGCTACCAAAATGTCCATCAACAGGTGAATGGATAAAAAGTAGTGGTCCATGTACACGATGGAATCTTAGCCATGGAAAACAATGAAACACTGCTCTTTGAGGCACCACAGATGAGCCTGGAGATAATCACAAGACATGAGGTAAGTCGGAAAGCAAAAGACCTCTATCCTATGATATCACTTATAGGCGTTATCTAATAACTGACACAAATGAACCTATTTCCACAGAGAAAGACACTCACAGACTTAGAAAACAAACTATGCTCATCTAAAAGGAAAGGTGGGGGGGAATGGATCAATTAACAGCAGTGTTACTATATGGATACAAATTCATATCATATACGTATATCAAAAAGACCGACCCTATAGCAAGGGAGGTCTACGGAACACTCTGTAATATTTTACCTGGGAAGAGGATCTGTACATGCATAGACATATATAATGTACAAATGAACCAGATATTGTAAACCTAGGACAAATAATATTCTAATCTATACCCCAATTAAAAAATTTAAAAAAAAAGAAGTAATGAGACATACACTAATGGGGGTTTCTCCTAGCACATTCCATTCTAATTTACAACCTAGGAACACGACTTCCAGAAAGACTCTGCTGCCCTAGTACCCAGATTTGACAACGGAGAAATGCTGCCTCCTTGTGGCCGTTTCCCTTAACAGCAGCTTTAAACCCATTGCTAAAGGTCCCTAAATATTCACCAACGTTGCAGTTCTGTAAATGACACCTGCCCTCCAAAAAAGGCCTGGGGTCGAAAATCGAGTAATAAATTCAAAAGAGGGCAACCTTCCAAGAAGACAAATTCAAGACGTATATGGTACTCATACTTTTTTCTGTTTTTTTTTCACAGAAAGGAAAAGGCGTGGGAAAATGTTGAATTTTAGGAATTTTTAAAGACATGCAAACCCAAATTAGAAAAACCTATCAGCTCACAGCAGTCAGAATGGCCATTAGCGAAAACGGTGCAAACAATAAATGCTGAAGGGATTGTGGAGAAATGCGTACCCTCGGTTCTAAGGGCCATGTGGTAAGAGCCACTAATGAAAACACAATGGAGGTGCTTTGAAAAGGGAAACATTGAGCTACCAGTCCATCAATCACACCCACTGCTGGGCCTATCTCCTGAGAAAATGAGAATCAAAAAGTCACAGGCTGGCAATCCTGCACTCCAGCAATATTTACTATAGCCATCACTTGGAAGCAATGAAAATGTCCATCATCAGAGGAAGGAACCAAGAAGAAGTGGTCCATGTACACAATGGAATATTTCTCCAATAAAAACTATAAATTAAAATTAAAAAACAAACAAAAGGAAGGAGATATCAGCTTCTGTGGGTTTACCCGGGCACATTCCACTCTAATTTATCAGTGAGGAACACCGCTGGCCGGGAGGTCTGTTTCCCTAGTTACCAGAGTGGGGATCGTAGAAAGGATGCCGCCCTCTGGCCGTTACCTGCAAAAGCAGCTGTAAAGCCTGTGCTAATGGTCACTTCATATGAACAAGTACTGCAGGGCTGTAAGTGAAACCTGCCCTCAAAATGTCTTGAGGGAAGTAATGGCCAAAACATTTTAAAATGTGACACATACTTGAAGCAAACACTTTGAAGAACTAAGCTGTAATCACAGTTTGAAAAATAAAACGGACATGCCTTACAGGCCAATTTCAACGGAATATGACACACATGCAGATTCAACCACAAATTGGTATCAGCTCACACCAGTCAGAATCGCCATCAGCAAGAAATCTATAAACAGTAAATGCTGAAGGTGTTGTGGAGAAATGCATACCGTGAACTTTAAGAGGGACATAACCTGGAAAGAGCCACTAATGAGAACAGAATGGAGGGGCCTTTAAAAGGTAAACATTGAGCTCCCGTATGATCCAGCCGGCCCATTCCTGGACCTATAACCTAGGAAGACAGAATTGGAAAGACACAGGCAGACAAATGTGCACTGCACAGTATTACAATAGCCAAGATATGGAAGTAACCAAGAAGTCCACCAACAGATGGGTGGACCAGGAAGAACTGCTACATGTCGAGATGGAATATTAGTTAGCGAAAGAATGAAACAATGCCATTTGCAGCACCATAGGTGAGTCTAGAAGTAATCACGCAACTTGTGGTAAGTGAGAAAGCGAAAGACACAGGTCCTATCATATCACTTATAGGTGTTACCTAAAATTCGATACCAATGAAGATATTTCCACAGAGAAGGGCAATCACAGGTTCATTAAACTTATGGTTCACCAAATGGAAAGGTGTGAGGAGTAGATACATTACGACATTGGGGTTAACAGAGATATACAAACACATGTGAAATATATAATCACCAAATACCTACGGAATACCAAGAGAGGACTACTCAATATTCTCTCATAATCTACATGGAAAAAGGATCCGATGAATAATAGATATATGTATATTTGTGAAAGAACCACATCTTGCACACCTAGAATAAACAAAACGTTGTAATCAAAGTTGCTGTGATAAAAAATAAAAAAGAGTTAAAAATACGCATAAGAAGTAATGAGCCATAACCATAAAGGGCTTTTTCCCGGCACATTCCATTCTAATTTACAACCTACAACACGACTTCCATTAAGGCTCTGTTGCCCTAGTAACCAGATTTGGTAAAGGAGAAATGCTGCCGCCTTGCGGCCGTTTCCCACAAGAGCGGCTTTAAACCCACAGCTAATGGTCACTGAACATTCACAAGGACTTGGGGCAGTAAAGGACACCTGCCCTCCAAAATTGTGCTGAGGTGGGGAATGAACAAAAAAATTCAAAACAGGCAAATCTTTCAGGAAGATAGTATGAGGTGGTAAGTTTTACTCACTCTCTTTAAAGAAAAGGAAAATGGATAAAAGCTCAACCTCAGGAAGTATTAGACTCATGCAATCTAATCTACAAAAAGGTTTCAACTCTCCCCAGTCGACTGACCATCAGCAAAAGGTCTACAAACAATAAAGGCTGCAGGCGTTTTAGAGAACTCTGTACCCTCTACTTGCTGGTGAGATGTGAAAGGGTAGCAGCCAATAATGAGAACAGAAAGGAGCTGCGTTGAAAAGGAAAAATTGAGGTACCATTCAATCCAGCAGGTGAACCACTGGGTCTGTCACCTGAGAAGACCAGAATCGAGAAGACACAGGCTGCAAAAGCTGCACTGCAGCCTTATTCACAATAGCCAAGACAGTGAAGCTACCAAAATGTCCATCAACAGGTGAATGGATAAAAAGTAGTGGTCCATGTACACGATGGAATCTTAGCCATGGAAAACAATGAAACACTGCTCTTTGAGGCACCACAGATGAGCCTGGAGATAATCACAAGACATGAGGTAAGTCGGAAAGCAAAAGACCTCTATCCTATGATATCACTTATAGGCGTTATCTAATAACTGACACAAATGAACCTATTTCCACAGAGAAAGACACTCACAGACTTAGAAAACAAACTATGCTCATCTAAAAGGAAAGGTGGGGGGGAATGGATCAATTAACATCAGTGTTACTATATGGATACAAATTCATATCATATACGTATATCAAAAAGACCGACCCTATAGCAAGGGAGGTCTACGGAACACTCTGTAATATTTTACCTGGGAAGAGGATCTGTACATGCATAGACATATATAATGTACAAATGAACCAGATATTGTAAACCTAGGACAAATAATATTCTAATCTATACCCCAATTAAAAAATTTAAAAAAAAAGAAGTAATGAGACATACACTAATGGGGGTTTCTCCTAGCACATTCCATTCTAATTTACAACCTAGGAACACGACTTCCAGAAAGACTCTGCTGCCCTAGTACCCAGATTTGACAACGGAGAAATGCTGCCTCCTTGTGGCCGTTTCCCTTAACAGCAGCTTTAAACCCATTGCTAAAGGTCCCTAAATATTCACCAACGTTGCAGTTCTGTAAATGACACCTGCCCTCCAAAAAAGGCCTGGGGTCGAAAATCGAGTAATAAATTCAAAAGAGGGCAACCTTCCAAGAAGACAAATTCAAGACGTATATGGTACTCATACTTTTTTCTGTTTTTTTTTCACAGAAAGGAAAAGGCGTGGGAAAATGTTGAATTTTAGGAATTTTTAAAGACATGCAAACCCAAATTAGAAAAACCTATCAGCTCACAGCAGTCAGAATGGCCATTAGCGAAAACGGTGCAAACAATAAATGCTGAAGGGATTGTGGAGAAATGCGTACCCTCGGTTCTAAGGGCCATGTGGTAAGAGCCACTAATGAAAACACAATGGAGGTGCTTTGAAAAGGGAAACATTGAGCTACCAGTCCATCAATCACACCCACTGCCGGGCCTATCTCCTGAGAAAATGAGAATCAAAAAGTCACAGGCTGGCAATCCTGCACTCCAGCAATATTTACTATAGCCATCACTTGGAAGCAATGAAAATGTCCATCATCAGAGGAAGGAACCAAGAAGAAGTGGTCCATGTACACAATGGAATATTTCTCCAATAAAAACTATAAATTAAAATTAAAAAACAAACAAAAGGAAGGAGATATCAGCTTCTGTGGGTTTACCCGGGCACATTCCACTCTAATTTATCAGCGAGGAACACCGCTGGCCGGGAGGTCTGTTTCCCTAGTTACCAGAGTGGGGATCGTAGAAAGGATGCCGCCCTCTGGCCGTTACCTGCAAAAGCAGCTGTAAAGCCTGTGCTAATGGTCACTTCATATGAACAAGTACTGCAGGGCTGTAAGTGAAACCTGCCCTCAAAATGTCTTGAGGGAAGTAATGGCCAAAACATTTTAAAATGTGACACATACTTGAAGCAAACACTTTGAAGAACTAAGCTGTAATCACAGTTTGAAAAATAAAACGGACATGCCTTACAGGCCAATTTCAACGGAATATGACACACATGCAGATTCAACCACAAATTGGTATCAGCTCACACCAGTCAGAATCGCCATCAGCAAGAAATCTATAAACAGTAAATGCTGAAGGTGTTGTGGAGAAATGCATACCGTGAACTTTAAGAGGGACATAACCTGGAAAGAGCCACTAATGAGAACAGAATGGAGGGGCCTTTAAAAGGTAAACATTGAGCTCCCGTATGATCCAGCCGGCCCATTCCTGGACCTATAACCTAGGAAGACAGAATTGGAAAGACACAGGCAGACAAATGTGCACTGCACAGTATTACAATAGCCAAGATATGGAAGTAACCAAGAAGTCCACCAACAGATGGGTGGACCAGGAAGAACTGCTACATGTCGAGATGGAATATTAGTTAGCGAAAGAATGAAACAATGCCATTTGCAGCACCATAGGTGAGTCTAGAAGTAATCACGCAACTTGTGGTAAGTGAGAAAGCGAAAGACACAGGTCCTATCATATCACTTATAGGTGTTACCTAAAATTCGATACCAATGAAGATATTTCCACAGAGAAGGGCAATCACAGGTTCATTAAACTTATGGTTCACCAAATGGAAAGGTGTGAGGAGTAGATACATTCCGACATTGGGGTTAACAGAGATATACAAACACATGTGAAATATATAATCACCAAATACCTACGGAATACCAAGAGAGGACTACTCAATATTCTCTCATAATCTACATGGAAAAAGGATCCGACGAATAATAGATATATGTATATTTGTGAAAGAACCACATCTTGCACACCTAGAATAAACAAAACGTTGTAATCAAAGTTGCTGTGATAAAAAATAAAAAAGAGTTAAAAATACGCATAAGAAGTAATGAGCCATAACCATGAAGGGCTTTTTCCCGGCACATTCCATTCTAATTTACAACCTACAACACGACTTCCATTAAGGCTCTGTTGCCCTAGTAACCAGATTTGGTAAAGGAGAAATGCTGCCGCCTTGCGGCCGTTTCCCACAAGAGCGGCTTTAAACCCACAGCTAATGGTCACTGAACATTCACAAGGACTTGGGGCAGTAAAGGACACCTGCCCTCCAAAATTGTGCTGAGGTGGGGAATGAACAAAAAAATTCAAAACAGGCAAATCTTTCAGGAAGATAGTATGAGGTGGTAAGTTTTACTCACTCTCTTTAAAGAAAAGGAAAATGGATAAAAGCTCAACCTCAGGAAGTATTAGACTCATGCAATCTAATCTACAAAAAGGTTTCAACTCTCCCCAGTCGACTGACCATCAGCAAAAGGTCTACAAACAATAAAGGCTGCAGGCGTTTTAGAGAACTCTGTACCCTCTACTTGCTGGTGAGATGTGAAAGGGTAGCAGCCAATAATGAGAACAGAAAGGAGCTGCGTTGAAAAGGAAAAATTGAGGTACCATTCAATCCAGCAGGTGAACCACTGGGTCTGTCACCTGAGAAGACCAGAATCGAGAAGACACAGGCTGCAAAAGCTGCACTGCAGCCTTATTCACGATAGCCAAGACAGTGAAGCTACCAAAATGTCCATCAACAGGTGAATGGATAAAAAGTAGTGGTCCATGTACACGATGGAATCTTAGCCATGGAAAACAATGAAACACTGCTCTTTGAGGCACCACAGATGAGCCTGGAGATAATCACAAGACATGAGGTAAGTCGGAAAGCAAAAGACCTCTATCCTATGATATCACTTATAGGCGTTATCTAATAACGGACACAAATGAACCTATTTCCACAGAGAAAGACACTCACAGACTTAGAAAACAAACTATGCTCATCTAAAAGGAAAGGTGGGGGGGAATGGATCAATTAACATCAGTGTTACTATATGGATACAAATTCATATCATATACGTACATCAAAAAGACCGACCCTATAGCAAGGGAGGTCTACGGAACACTCTGTAATATTTTACCTGGGAAGAGGATCTGTACATGCATAGACATATATAATGTACAAATGAACCAGATATTGTAAACCTAGGACAAATAATATTCTAATCTATACCCCAATTAAAAAATTTAAAAAAAAAGAAGTAATGAGACATACACTAATGGGGGTTTCTCCTAGCACATTCCATTCTAATTTACAACCTAGGAACACGACTTCCAGAAAGACTCTGCTGCCCTAGTACCCAGATTTGACAACGGAGAAATGCTGCCTCCTTGTGGCCGTTTCCCTTAACAGCAGCTTTAAACCCATTGCTAAAGGTCCCTAAATATTCACCAACGTTGCAGTTCTGTAAATGACACCTGCCCTCCAAAAAAGGCCTGGGGTCGAAAATCGAGTAATAATTTCAAAAGAGGGCAACCTTCCAAGAAGACAAATTCAAGACGTATATGGTACTCATACTTTTTTCTGTTTTTTTTTCACAGAAAGGAAAAGGCGTGGGAAAATGTTGAATTTTAGGAATTTTTAAAGACATGCAAACCCAAATTAGAAAAACCTATCAGCTCACAGCAGTCAGAATGGCCATTAGCGAAAACGGTGCAAACAATAAATGCTGAAGGGATTGTGGAGAAATGCGTACCCTCGGTTCTAAGGGCCATGTGGTAAGAGCCACTAATGAAAACACAATGGAGGTGCTTTGAAAAGGGAAACATTGAGCTACCAGTCCATCAATCACACCCACTGCTGGGCCTATCTCCTGAGAAAATGAGAATCAAAAAGTCACAGGCTGGCAATCCTGCACTCCAGCAATATTTACTATAGCCATCACTTGGAAGCAATGAAAATGTCCATCATCAGAGGAAGGAACCAAGAAGAAGTGGTCCATGTACACAATGGAATATTTCTCCAATAAAAACTATAAATTAAATTTAAAAAAACAAACAAAAGGAAGGAGATATCAGCTTCTGTGGGTTTACCCGGGCACATTCCACTCTAATTTATCAGCGAGGAACACCGCTGGCCGGGAGGTCTGTTTCCCTAGTTACCAGAGTGGGGATCGTAGAAAGGATGCCGCCCTCTGGCCGTTACCTGCAAAAGCAGCTGTAAAGCCTGTGCTAATGGTCACTTCATATGAACAAGTACTGCAGGGCTGTAAGTGAAACCTGCCCTCAAAATGTCTTGAGGGAAGTAATGGCCAAAACATTTTAAAATGTGACACATACTTGAAGCAAACACTTTGAAGAACTAAGCTGTAATCACAGTTTGAAAAATAAAACGGACATGCGTTACAGGCCAATTTCAACGGAATATGACACACATGCAGATTCAACCACAAATTGGTATCAGCTCACACCAGTCAGAATCGCCATCAGCAAGAAATCTATAAACAGTAAATGCTGAAGGTGTTGTGGAGAAATGCATACCGTGAACTTTAAGAGGGACATAACCTGGAAAGAGCCACTAATGAGAACAGAATGGAGGGGCCTTTAAAAGGTAAACATTGAGCTCCCGTATGATCCAGCCGGCCCATTCCTGGACCTATAACCTAGGAAGACAGAATTGGAAAGACACAGGCAGACAAATGTGCACTGCACAGTATTACAATAGCCAAGATATGGAAGTAACCAAAAAGTCCACCAACAGATGGGTGGACCAGGAAGAACTGCTACATGTCGAGATGGAATATTAGTTAGCGAAAGAATGAAACAGTGCCATTTGCAGCACCATAGGTGAGTCTAGAAGTAATCACGCAACTTGTGGTAAGTGAGAAAGCGAAAGACACAGGTCCTATCATATCACTTATAGGTGTTACCTAAAATTCGATACCAATGAAGATATTTCCACAGAGAAGGGCAATCACAGGTTCATTAAACTTATGGTTCACCAAATGGAAAGGTGTGAGGAGTAGATACATTCCGACATTGGGGTTAACAGAGATATACAAACACATGTGAAATATATAATCACCAAATACCTACGGAATACCAAGAGAGGACTACTCAATATTCTCTCATAATCTACATGGAAAAAGGATCCGACGAATAATAGATATATGTATATTTGTGAAAGAACCACATCTTGCACACCTAGAATAAACAAAACGTTGTAATCAAATTTGCTGTGATAAAAAATAAAAAAGAGTTAAAAATACGCATAAGAAGTAATGAGCCATAACCATGAAGGGCTTTTTCCCGGCACATTCCATTCTAATTTACAACCTACAACACGACTTCCATTAAGGCTCTGTTGCCCTAGTAACCAGATTTGGTAAAGGAGAAATGCTGCCGCCTTGCGGCCGTTTCCCACAAGAGCGGCTTTAAACCCACAGCTAATGGTCACTGAACATTCACAAGGACTTGGGGCAGTAAAGGACACCTGCCCTCCAAAATTGTGCTGAGGTGGGGAATGAACAAAAAAATTCAAAACAGGCAAATCTTTCAGGAAGATAGTATGAGGTGGTAAGTTTTACTCACTCTCTTTAAAGAAAAGGAAAATGGATAAAAGCTCAACCTCAGGAAGTATTAGACTCATGCAATCTAATCTACAAAAAGGTTTCAACTCTCCCCAGTCGACTGACCATCAGCAAAAGGTCTACAAACAATAAAGGCTGCAGGCGTTTTAGAGAACTCTGTACCCTCTACTTGCTGGTGAGATGTGAAAGGGTAGCAGCCAATAATGAGAACAGAAAGGAGCTGCGTTGAAAAGGAAAAATTGAGGTACCATTCAATCCAGCAGGTGAACCACTGGGTCTGTCACCTGAGAAGACCAGAATCGAGAAGACACAGGCTGCAAAAGCTGCACTGCAGCCTTATTCACAATAGCCAAGACAGTGAAGCTACCAAAATGTCCATCAACAGGTGAATGGATAAAAAGTAGTGGTCCATGTACACGATGGAATCTTAGCCATGGAAAACAATGAAACACTGCTCTTTGAGGCACCACAGATGAGCCTGGAGATAATCACAAGACATGAGGTAAGTCGGAAAGCAAAAGACCTCTATCCTATGATATCACTTATAGGCGTTATCTAATAACGGACACAAATGAACCTATTTCCACAGAGAAAGACACTCACAGACTTAGAAAACAAACTATGCTCATCTAAAAGGAAAGGTGGGGGGGAATGGATCAATTAACATCAGTGTTACTATATGGATACAAATTCATATCATATACGTACATCAAAAAGACCGACCCTATAGCAAGGGAGGTCTACGGAACACTCTGTAATATTTTACCTGGGAAGAGGATCTGTACATGCATAGACATATATAATGTACAAATGAACCAGATATTGTAAACCTAGGACAAATAATATTCTAATCTATACCCCAATTAAAAAATTTAAAAAAAAAGAAGTAATGAGACATACACTAATGGGGGTTTCTCCTAGCACATTCCATTCTAATTTACAACCTAGGAACACGACTTCCAGAAAGACTCTGCTGCCCTAGTACCCAGATTTGACAACGGAGAAATGCTGCCTCCTTGTGGCCGTTTCCCTTAACAGCAGCTTTAAACCCATTGCTAAAGGTCCCTAAATATTCACCAACGTTGCAGTTCTGTAAATGACACCTGCCCTCCAAAAAAGGCCTGGGGTCGAAAATCGAGTAATAATTTCAAAAGAGGGCAACCTTCCAAGAAGACAAATTCAAGACGTATATGGTACTCATACTTTTTTCTGTTTTTTTTTCACAGAAAGGAAAAGGCGTGGGAAAATGTTGAATTTTAGGAATTTTTAAAGACATGCAAACCCAAATTAGAAAAACCTATCAGCTCACAGCAGTCAGAATGGCCATTAGCGAAAACGGTGCAAACAATAAATGCTGAAGGGATTGTGGAGAAATGCGTACCCTCGGTTCTAAGGGCCATGTGGTAAGAGCCACTAATGAAAACACAATGGAGGTGCTTTGAAAAGGGAAACATTGAGCTACCAGTCCATCAATCACACCCACTGCTGGGCCTATCTCCTGAGAAAATGAGAATCAAAAAGTCACAGGCTGGCAATCCTGCACTCCAGCAATATTTACTATAGCCATCACTTGGAAGCAATGAAAATGTCCATCATCAGAGGAAGGAACCAAGAAGAAGTGGTCCATGTACACAATGGAATATTTCTCCAATAAAAACTATAAATTAAATTTAAAAAAACAAACAAAAGGAAGGAGATATCAGCTTCTGTGGGTTTACCCGGGCACATTCCACTCTAATTTATCAGCGAGGAACACCGCTGGCCGGGAGGTCTGTTTCCCTAGTTACCAGAGTGGGGATCGTAGAAAGGATGCCGCCCTCTGGCCGTTACCTGCAAAAGCAGCTGTAAAGCCTGTGCTAATGGTCACTTCATATGAACAAGTACTGCAGGGCTGTAAGTGAAACCTGCCCTCAAAATGTCTTGAGGGAAGTAATGGCCAAAACATTTTAAAATGTGACACATACTTGAAGCAAACACTTTGAAGAACTAAGCTGTAATCACAGTTTGAAAAATAAAACGGACATGCGTTACAGGCCAATTTCAACGGAATATGACACACATGCAAATTCAACCACAAATTGGTATCAGCTCACACCAGTCAGAATCGCCATCAGCAAGAAATCTATAAACAGTAAATGCTGAAGGTGTTGTGGAGAAATGCATACCGTGAACTTTAAGAGGGACATAACCTGGAAAGAGCCACTAATGAGAACAGAATGGAGGGGCCTTTAAAACGTAAACATTGAGCTCCCGTATGATCCAGCCGGCCCATTCCTGGACCTATAACCTAGGAAGACAGAATTGGAAAGACACAGGCAGACAAATGTGCACTGCACAGTATTACAATAGCCAAGATATGGAAGTAACCAAAAAGTCCACCAACAGATGGGTGGACCAGGAAGAACTGCTACATGTCGAGATGGAATATTAGTTAGCGAAAGAATGAAACAGTGCCATTTGCAGCACCATAGGTGAGTCTAGAAGTAATCACGCAACTTGTGGTAAGTGAGAAAGCGAAAGACACAGGTCCTATCATATCACTTATAGGTGTTACCTAAAATTCGATACCAATGAAGATATTTCCACAGAGAAGGGCAATCACAGGTTCATTAAACTTATGGTTCACCAAATGGAAAGGTGTGAGGAGTAGATACATTACGACATTGGGGTTAACAGAGATATACAAACACATGTGAAATATATAATCACCAAATACCTACGGAATACCAAGAGAGGACTACTCAATATTCTCTCATAATCTACATGGAAAAAGGATCCGACGAATAATAGATATATGTATATTTGTGAAAGAACCACATCTTGCACACCTAGAATAAACAAAACGTTGTAATCAAATTTGCTGTGATAAAAAATAAAAAAGAGTTAAAAATACGCATAAGAAGTAATGAGCCATAACCATGAAGGGCTTTTTCCCGGCACATTCCATTCTAATTTACAACCTACAACACGACTTCCATTAAGGCTCTGTTGCCCTAGTAACCAGATTTGGTAAAGGAGAAATGCTGCCGCCTTGCGGCCGTTTCCCACAAGAGCGGCTTTAAACCCACAGCTAATGGTCACTGAACATTCACAAGGACTTGGGGCAGTAAAGGACACCTGCCCTCCAAAATTGTGCTGAGGTGGGGAATGAACAAAAAAATTCAAAACAGGCAAATCTTTCAGGAAGATAGTATGAGGTGGTAAGTTTTACTCACTCTCTTTAAAGAAAAGGAAAATGGATAAAAGCTCAACCTCAGGAAGTATTAGACTCATGCAATCTAATCTACAAAAAGGTTTCAACTCTCCCCAGTCGACTGACCATCAGCAAAAGGTCTACAAACAATAAAGGCTGCAGGCGTTTTAGAGAACTCTGTACCCTCTACTTGCTGGTGAGATGTGAAAGGGTAGCAGCCAATAATGAGAACAGAAAGGAGCTGCGTTGAAAAGGAAAAATTGAGGTACCATTCAATCCAGCAGGTGAACCACTGGGTCTGTCACCTGAGAAGACCAGAATCGAGAAGACACAGGCTGCAAAAGCTGCACTGCAGCCTTATTCACAATAGCCAAGACAGTGAAGCTACCAAAATGTCCATCAACAGGTGAATGGATAAAAAGTAGTGGTCCATGTACACGATGGAATCTTAGCCATGGAAAACAATGAAACACTGCTCTTTGAGGCACCACAGATGAGCCTGGAGATAATCACAAGACATGAGGTAAGTCGGAAAGCAAAAGACCTCTATCCTATGATATCACTTATAGGCGTTATCTAATAACGGACACAAATGAACCTATTTCCACAGAGAAAGACACTCACAGACTTAGAAAACAAACTATGCTCATCTAAAAGGAAAGGTGGGGGGGAATGGATCAATTAACATCAGTGTTACTATATGGATACAAATTCATATCATATACGTACATCAAAAAGACCGACCCTATAGCAAGGGAGGTCTACGGAACACTCTGTAATATTTTACCTGGGAAGAGGATCTGTACATGCATAGACATATATAATGTACAAATGAACCAGATATTGTAAACCTAGGACAAATAATATTCTAATCTATACCCCAATTAAAAAATTTAAAAAAAAAGAAGTAATGAGACATACACTAATGGGAGTTTCTCCTAGCACATTCCATTCTAATTTACAACCTAGGAACACGACTTCCAGAAAGACTCTGCTGCCCTAGTACCCAGATTTGACAACGGAGAAATGCTGCCTCCTTGTGGCCGTTTCCCTTAACAGCAGCTTTAAACCCATTGCTAAAGGTCCCTAAATATTCACCAACGTTGCAGTTCTGTAAATGACACCTGCCCTCCAAAAAAGGCCTGGGGTCGAAAATCGAGTAATAAATTCAAAAGAGGGCAACCTTCCAAGAAGACAAATTCAAGACGTATATGGTACTCATACTTTTTTCTGTTTTTTTTTCACAGAAAGGAAAAGGCGTGGGAAAATGTTGAATTTTAGGAATTTTTAAAGACATGCAAACCCAAATTAGAAAAACCTATCAGCTCACAGCAGTCAGAATGGCCATTAGCGAAAACGGTGCAAACAATAAATGCTGAAGGGATTGTGGAGAAATGCGTACCCTCGGTTCTAAGGGCCATGTGGTAAGAGCCACTAATGAAAACACAATGGAGGTGCTTTGAAAAGGGAAACATTGAGCTACCAGTCCATCAATCACACCCACTGCTGGGCCTATCTCCTGAGACAATGAGAATCAAAAAGTCACAGGCTGGCAATCCTGCACTCCAGCAATATTTACTATAGCCATCACTTGGAAGCAATGAAAATGTCCATCATCAGAGGAAGGAACCAAGAAGAAGTGGTCCATGTACACAATGGAATATTTCTCCAATAAAAACTATAAATTAAATTTAAAAAACAAACAAAAGGAAGGAGATATCAGCTTCTGTGGGTTTACCCGGGCACATTCCACTCTAATTTATCAGCGAGGAACACCGCTGGCCGGGAGGTCTGTTTCCCTAGTTACCAGAGTGGGGATCGTAGAAAGGATGCCGCCCTCTGGCCGTTACCTGCAAAAGCAGCTGTAAAGCCTGTGCTAATGGTCACTTCATATGAACAAGTACTGCAGGGCTGTAAGTGAAACCTGCCCTCAAAATGTCTTGAGGGAAGTAATGGCCAAAACATTTTAAAATGTGACACATACTTGAAGCAAACACTTTGAAGAACTAAGCTGTAATCACAGTTTGAAAAATAAAACGGACATGCCTTACAGGCCAATTTCAACGGAATATGACACACATGCAAATTCAACCACAAATTGGTATCAGCTCACACCAGTCAGAATCGCCATCAGCAAGAAATCTATAAACAGTAAATGCTGAAGGTGTTGTGGAGAAATGCATACCGTGAACTTTAAGAGGGACATAACCTGGAAAGAGCCACTAATGAGAACAGAATGGAGGGGCCTTTAAAAGGTAAACATTGAGCTCCCGTATGATCCAGCCGGCCCATTCCTGGACCTATAACCTAGGAAGACAGAATTGGAAAGACACAGGCAGACAAATGTGCACTGCACAGTATTACAATAGCCAAGATATGGAAGTAACCAAAAAGTCCACCAACAGATGGGTGGACCAGGAAGAACTGCTACATGTCGAGATGGAATATTAGTTAGCGAAAGAATGAAACAATGCCATTTGCAGCACCATAGGTGAGTCTAGAAGTAATCACGCAACTTGTGGTAAGTGAGAAAGCGAAAGACACAGGTCCTATCATATCACTTATAGGTGTTACCTAAAATTCGATACCAATGAAGATATTTCCACAGAGAAGGGCAATCACAGGTTCATTAAACTTATGGTTCACCAAATGGAAAGGTGTGAGGAGTAGATACATTACGACATTGGGGTTAACAGAGATATACAAACACATGTGAAATATATAATCACCAAATACCTACGGAATACCAAGAGAGGACTACTCAATATTCTCTCATAATCTACATGGAAAAAGGATCCGACGAATAATAGATATATGTATATTTGTGAAAGAACCACATCTTGCACACCTAGAATAAACAAAACGTTGTAATCAAATTTGCTGTGATAAAAAATAAAAAAGAGTTAAAAATACGCATAAGAAGTAATGAGCCATAACCATAAAGGGCTTTTTCCCGGCACATTCCATTCTAATTTACAACCTACAACACGACTTCCATTAAGGCTCTGTTGCCCTAGTAACCAGATTTGGTAAAGGAGAAATGCTGCCGCCTTGCGGCCGTTTCCCACAAGAGCGGCTTTAAACCCACAGCTAATGGTCACTGAACATTCACAAGGACTTGGGGCAGTAAAGGACACCTGCCCTCCAAAATTGTGCTGAGGTGGGGAATGAACAAAAAAATTCAAAACAGGCAAATCTTTCAGGAAGATAGTATGAGGTGGTAAGTTTTACTCACTCTCTTTAAAGAAAAGGAAAATGGATAAAAGCTCAACCTCAGGAAGTATTAGACTCATGCAATCTAATCTACAAAAAGGTTTCAACTCTCCCCAGTCGACTGACCATCAGCAAAAGGTCTACAAACAATAAAGGCTGCAGGCGTTTTAGAGAACTCTGTACCCTCTACTTGCTGGTGAGATGTGAAAGGGTAACAGCCAATAATGAGACCAGAAAGGAGCTGCGTTGAAAAGGAAAAATTGAGGTACCATTCAATCCAGCAGGTGAACCACTGGGTCTGTCACCTGAGAAGACCAGAATCGAGAAGACACAGGCTGCAAAAGCTGCACTGCAGCCTTATTCACAATAGCCAAGACAGTGAAGCTACCAAAATGTCCATCAACAGGTGAATGGATAAAAAGTAGTGGTCCATGTACACGATGGAATCTTAGCCATGGAAAACAATGAAACACTGCTCTTTGAGGCACCACAGATGAGCCT
Organism: Eubalaena glacialis; assembly: GCF_028564815.1. Lineage (NCBI taxonomy): Eukaryota > Metazoa > Chordata > Mammalia > Artiodactyla > Balaenidae > Eubalaena > Eubalaena glacialis. The sequence continues at coordinate 133,889,555 of NC_083720.1, read as the reverse complement.
GGAGATAATCACAAGACATGAGGTAAGTCGGAAAGCAAAAGACCTCTATCCTATGATATCACTTATAGGCGTTATCTAATAACTGACACAAATGAACCTATTTCCACAGAGAAAGACACTCACAGACTTAGAAAACAAACTATGCTCATCTAAAAGGAAAGGTGGGGGGGAATGGATCAATTAACATCAGTGTTACTATATGGATACAAATTCATATCATATACGTACATCAAAAAGACCGACCCTATAGCAAGGGAGGTCTACGGAACACTCTGTAATATTTTACCTGGGAAGAGGATCTGTACATGCATAGACATATATAATGTACAAATGAACCAGATATTGTAAACCTAGGACAAATAATATTCTAATCTATACCCCAATTAAAAAATTTAAAAAAAAAGAAGTAATGAGACATACACTAATGGGGGTTTCTCCTAGCACATTCCATTCTAATTTACAACCTAGGAACACGACTTCCAGAAAGACTCTGCTGCCCTAGTACCCAGATTTGACAACGGAGAAATGCTGCCTCCTTGTGGCCGTTTCCCTTAACAGCAGCTTTAAACCCATTGCTAAAGGTCCCTAAATATTCACCAACGTTGCAGTTCTGTAAATGACACCTGCCCTCCAAAAAAGGCCTGGGGTCGAAAATCGAGTAATAAATTCAAAAGAGGGCAACCTTCCAAGAAGACAAATTCAAGACGTATATGGTACTCATACTTTTTTCTGTTTTTTTTTCACAGAAAGGAAAAGGCGTGGGAAAATGTTGAATTTTAGGAATTTTTAAAGACATGCAAACCCAAATTAGAAAAACCTATCAGCTCACAGCAGTCAGAATGGCCATTAGCGAAAACGGTGCAAACAATAAATGCTGAAGGGATTGTGGAGAAATGCGTACCCTCGGTTCTAAGGGCCATGTGGTAAGAGCCACTAATGAAAACACAATGGAGGTGCTTTGAAAAGGGAAACATTGAGCTACCAGTCCATCAATCACACCCACTGCTGGGCCTATCTCCTGAGACAATGAGAATCAAAAAGTCACAGGCTGGCAATCCTGCACTCCAGCAATATTTACTATAGCCATCACTTGGAAGCAATGAAAATGTCCATCATCAGAGGAAGGAACCAAGAAGAAGTGGTCCATGTACACAATGGAATATTTCTCCAATAAAAACTATAAATTAAATTTAAAAAAACAAACAAAAGGAAGGAGATATCAGCTTCTGTGGGTTTACCCGGGCACATTCCACTCTAATTTATCAGCGAGGAACACCGCTGGCCGGGAGGTCTGTTTCCCTAGTTACCAGAGTGGGGATCGTAGAAAGGATGCCGCCCTCTGGCCGTTACCTGCAAAAGCAGCTGTAAAGCCTGTGCTAATGGTCACTTCATATGAACAAGTACTGCAGGGCTGTAAGTGAAACCTGCCCTCAAAATGTCTTGAGGGAAGTAATGGCCAAAACATTTTAAAATGTGACACATACTTGAAGCAAACACTTTGAAGAACTAAGCTGTAATCACAGTTTGAAAAATAAAACGGACATGCCTTACAGGCCAATTTCAACGGAATATGACACACATGCAAATTCAACCACAAATTGGTATCAGCTCACACCAGTCAGAATCGCCATCAGCAAGAAATCTATAAACAGTAAATGCTGAAGGTGTTGTGGAGAAATGCATACCGTGAACTTTAAGAGGGACATAACCTGGAAAGAGCCACTAATGAGAACAGAATGGAGGGGCCTTTAAAAGGTAAACATTGAGCTCCCGTATGATCCAGCCGGCCCATTCCTGGACCTATAACCTTGGAAGACAGAATTGGAAAGACACAGGCAGACAAATGTGCACTGCACAGTATTACAATAGCCAAGATATGGAAGTAACCAAAAAGTCCACCAACAGATGGGTGGACCAGGAAGAACTGCTACATGTCGAGATGGAATATTAGTTAGCGAAAGAATGAAACAGTGCCATTTGCAGCACCATAGGTGAGTCTAGAAGTAATCACGCAACTTGTGGTAAGTGAGAAAGCGAAAGACACAGGTCCTATCATATCACTTATAGGTGTTACCTAAAATTCGATACCAATGAAGATATTTCCACAGAGAAGGGCAATCACAGGTTCATTAAACGTATGGTTCACCAAATGGAAAGGTGTGAGGAGTAGATACATTACGACATTGGGGTTAACAGAGATATACAAACACATGTGAAATATATAATCACCAAATACCTACGGAATACCAAGAGAGGACTACTCAATATTCTCTCATAATCTACATGGAAAAAGGATCCGACGAATAATAGATATATGTATATTTGTGAAAGAACCACATCTTGCACACCTAGAATAAACAAAACGTTGTAATCAAATTTGCTGTGATAAAAAATAAAAAAGAGTTAAAAATACGCATAAGAAGTAATGAGCCATAACCATAAAGGGCTTTTTCCCGGCACATTCCATTCTAATTTACAACCTACAACACGACTTCCATTAAGGCTCTGTTGCCCTAGTAACCAGATTTGGTAAAGGAGAAATGCTGCCGCCTTGCGGCCGTTTCCCACAAGAGCGGCTTTAAACCCACAGCTAATGGTCACTGAACATTCACAAGGACTTGGGGCAGTAAAGGACACCTGCCCTCCAAAATTGTGCTGAGGTGGGGAATGAACAAAAAAATTCAAAACAGGCAAATCTTTCAGGAAGATAGTATGAGGTGGTAAGTTTTACTCACTCTCTTTAAAGAAAAGGAAAATGGATAAAAGCTCAACCTCAGGAAGTATTAGACTCATGCAATCTAATCTACAAAAAGGTTTCAACTCTCCCCAGTCGACTGACCATCAGCAAAAGGTCTACAAACAATAAAGGCTGCAGGCGTTTTAGAGAACTCTGTACCCTCTACTTGCTGGTGAGATGTGAAAGGGTAGCAGCCAATAATGAGAACAGAAAGGAGCTGCGTTGAAAAGGAAAAATTGAGGTACCATTCAATCCAGCAGGTGAACCACTGGGTCTGTCACCTGAGAAGACCAGAATAGAGAAGACACAGGCTGCAAAAGCTGCACTGCAGCCTTATTCACAATAGCCAAGACAGTGAAGCTACCAAAATGTCCATCAACAGGTGAATGGATAAAAAGTAGTGGTCCATGTACACGATGGAATCTTAGCCATGGAAAACAATGAAACACTGCTCTTTGAGGCACCACAGATGAGCCTGGAGATAATCACAAGACATGAGGTAAGTCGGAAAGCAAAAGACCTCTATCCTATGATATCACTTATAGGCGTTATCTAATAACTGACACAAATGAACCTATTTCCACAGAGAAAGACACTCACAGACTTAGAAAACAAACTATGCTCATCTAAAAGGAAAGGTGGGGGAATAGGATCAATTAACATCAGTGTTACTATATGGATACAAATTCATATCATATACGTATATCAAAAAGACCGACCCTATAGCAAGGGAGGTCTACGGAACACTCTGTAATATTTTACCTGGGAAGAGGATCTGTACATGCATAGACATATATAATGTACAAATGAACCAGATATTGTAAACCTAGGACAAATAATATTCTAATCTATACCCCAATTAAAAAATTTAAAAAAAAAGAAGTAATGAGACATACACTAATGGGGGTTTCTCCTAGCACATTCCATTCTAATTTACAACCTAGGAACACGACTTCCAGAAAGACTCTGCTGCCCTAGTACCCAGATTTGACAACGGAGAAATGCTGCCTCCTTGTGGCCGTTTCCCTTAACAGCAGCTTTAAACCCATTGCTAAAGGTCCCTAAATATTCACCAACGTTGCAGTTCTGTAAATGACACCTGCCCTCCAAAAAAGGCCTGGGGTCGAAAATCGAGTAATAAATTCAAAAGAGGGCAACCTTCCAAGAAGACAAATTCAAGACGTATATGGTACTCATACTTTTTTCTGTTTTTTTTTCACAGAAAGGAAAAGGCGTGGGAAAATGTTGAATTTTAGGAATTTTTAAAGACATGCAAACCCAAATTAGAAAAACCTATCAGCTCACAGCAGTCAGAATGGCCATTAGCGAAAACGGTGCAAACAATAAATGCTGAAGGGATTGTGGAGAAATGCGTACCCTCGGTTCTAAGGGCCATGTGGTAAGAGCCACTAATGAAAACACAATGGAGGTGCTTTGAAAAGGGAAACATTGAGCTACCAGTCCATCAATCACACCCACTGCTGGGCCTATCTCCTGAGAAAATGAGAATCAAAAAGTCACAGGCTGGCAATCCTGCACTCCAGCAATATTTACTATAGCCATCACTTGGAAGCAATGAAAATGTCCATCATCAGAGGAAGGAACCAAGAAGAAGTGGTCCATGTACACAATGGAATATTTCTCCAATAAAAACTATAAATTAAATTTAAAAAACAAACAAAAGGAAGGAGATATCAGCTTCTGTGGGTTTACCCGGGCACATTCCACTCTAATTTATCAGCGAGGAACACCGCTGGCCGGGAGGTCTGTTTCCCTAGTTACCAGAGTGGGGATCGTAGAAAGGATGCCGCCCTCTGGCCGTTACCTGCAAAAGCAGCTGTAAAGCCTGTGCTAATGGTCACTTCATATGAACAAGTACTGCAGGGCTGTAAGTGAAACCTGCCCTCAAAATGTCTTGAGGGAAGTAATGGCCAAAACATTTTAAAATGTGACACATACTTGAAGCAAACACTTTGAAGAACTAAGCTGTAATCACAGTTTGAAAAATAAAACGGACATGCCTTACAGGCCAATTTCAACGGAATATGACACACATGCAAATTCAACCACAAATTGGTATCAGCTCACACCAGTCAGAATCGCCATCAGCAAGAAATCTATAAACAGTAAATGCTGAAGGTGTTGTGGAGAAATGCATACCGTGAACTTTAAGAGGGACATAACCTGGAAAGAGCCACTAATGAGAACAGAATGGAGGGGCCTTTAAAAGGTAAACATTGAGCTCCCGTATGATCCAGCCGGCCCATTCCTGGACCTATAACCTAGGAAGACAGAATTGGAAAGACACAGGCAGACAAATGTGCACTGCACAGTACTACAATAGCCAAGATATGGAAGTAACCAAAAAGTCCACCAACAGATGGGTGGACCAGGAAGAACTGCTACATGTCGAGATGGAATATTAGTTAGCGAAAGAATGAAACAATGCCATTTGCAGCACCATAGGTGAGTCTAGAAGTAATCACGCAACTTGTGGTAAGTGAGAAAGCGAAAGACACAGGTCCTATCATATCACTTATAGGTGTTACCTAAAATTCGATACCAATGAAGATATTTCCACAGAGAAGGGCAATCACAGGTTCATTAAACTTATGGTTCACCAAATGGAAAGGTGTGAGGAGTAGATACATTACGACATTGGGGTTAACAGAGATATACAAACACATGTGAAATATATAATCACCAAATACCTACGGAATACCAAGAGAGGACTACTCAATATTCTCTCATAATCTACATGGAAAAAGGATCCGACGAATAATAGATATATGTATATTTGTGAAAGAACCACATCTTGCACACCTAGAATAAACAAAACGTTGTAATCAAAGTTGCTGTGATAAAAAATAAAAGAGAGTTAAAAATACGCATAAGAAGTAATGAGCCATAACCATAAAGGGCTTTTTCCCGGCACATTCCATTCTAATTTACAACCTACAACACGACTTCCATTAAGGCTCTGTTGCCCTAGTAACCAGATTTGGTAAAGGAGAAATGCTGCCGCCTTGCGGCCGTTTCCCACAAGAGCGGCTTTAAACCCACAGCTAATGGTCACTGAACATTCACAAGGACTTGGGGCAGTAAAGGACACCTGCCCTCCAAAATTGTGCTGAGGTGGGGAATGAACAAAAAAATTCAAAACAGGCAAATCTTTCAGGAAGATAGTATGAGGTGGTAAGTTTTACTCACTCTCTTTAAAGAAAAGGAATATGGATAACAGCTCAACCTCAGGAAGTATTAGACTCATGCAATCTAATCTACAAAAAGGTTTCAACTCTCCCCAGTCGACTGACCATCAGCAAAAGGTCTACAAACAATAAAGGCTGCAGGCGTTTTAGAGAACTCTGTACCCTCTACTTGCTGGTGAGATGTGAAAGGGTAACAGCCAATAATGAGACCAGAAAGGAGCTGCGTTGAAAAGGAAAAATTGAGGTACCATTCAATCCAGCAGGTGAACCACTGGGTCTGTCACCTGAGAAGACCAGAATCGAGAAGACACAGGCTGCAAAAGCTGCACTGCAGCCTTATTCACAATAGCCAAGACAGTGAAGCTACCAAAATGTCCATCAACAGGTGAATGGATAAAAAGTAGTGGTCCATGTACACGATGGAATCTTAGCCATGGAAAACAATGAAACACTGCTCTTTGAGGCACCACAGATGAGCCTGGAGATAATCACAAGACATGAGGTAAGTCGGAAAGCAAAAGACCTCTATCCTATGATATCACTTATAGGCGTTATCTAATAACTGACACAAATGAACCTATTTCCACAGAGAAAGACACTCACAGACTTAGAAAACAAACTATGCTCATCTAAAAGGAAAGGTGGGGGGGAATGGATCAATTAACATCAGTGTTACTATATGGATACAAATTCATATCATATACGTACATCAAAAAGACCGACCCTATAGCAAGGGAGGTCTACGGAACACTCTGTAATATTTTACCTGGGAAGAGGATCTGTACATGCATAGACATATATAATGTACAAATGAACCAGATATTGTAAACCTAGGACAAATAATATTCTAATCTATACCCCAATTAAAAAATTAAAAAAAAAAGAAGTAATGAGACATACACTAATGGGAGTTTCTCCTAGCACATTCCATTCTAATTTACAACCTAGGAACACGACTTCCAGAAAGACTCTGCTGCCCTAGTACCCAGATTTGACAACGGAGAAATGCTGCCTCCTTGTGGCCGTTTCCCTTAACAGCAGCTTTAAACCCATTGCTAAAGGTCCCTAAATATTCACCAACGTTGCAGTTCTGTAAATGACACCTGCCCTCCAAAAAAGGCCTGGGGTCGAAAATCGAGTAATAAATTCAAAAGAGGGCAACCTTCCAAGAAGACAAATTCAAGACGTATATGGTACTCATACTTTTTTCTGTTTTTTTTTCACAGAAAGGAAAAGGCGTGGGAAAATGTTGAATTTTAGGAATTTTTAAAGACATGCAAACCCAAATTAGAAAAACCTATCAGCTCACAGCAGTCAGAATGGCCATTAGCGAAAACGGTGCAAACAATAAATGCTGAAGGGATTGTGGAGAAATGCGTACCCTCGGTTCTAAGGGCCATGTGGTAAGAGCCACTAATGAAAACACAATGGAGGTGCTTTGAAAAGGGAAACATTGAGCTACCAGTCCATCAATCACACCCACTGCTGGGCCTATCTCCTGAGACAATGAGAATCAAAAAGTCACAGGCTGGCAATCCTGCACTCCAGCAATATTTACTATAGCCATCACTTGGAAGCAATGAAAATGTCCATCATCAGAGGAAGGAACCAAGAAGAAGTGGTCCATGTACACAATGGAATATTTCTCCAATAAAAACTATAAATTAAATTTAAAAAACAAACAAAAGGAAGGAGATATCAGCTTCTGTGGGTTTACCCGGGCACATTCCACTCTAATTTATCAGCGAGGAACACCGCTGGCCGGGAGGTCTGTTTCCCTAGTTACCAGAGTGGGGATCGTAGAAAGGATGCCGCCCTCTGGCCGTTACCTGCAAAAGCAGCTGTAAAGCCTGTGCTAATGGTCACTTCATATGAACAAGTACTGCAGGGCTGTAAGTGAAACCTGCCCTCAAAATGTCTTGAGGGAAGTAATGGCCAAAACATTTTAAAATGTGACACATACTTGAAGCAAACACTTTGAAGAACTAAGCTGTAATCACAGTTTGAAAAATAAAACGGACATGCCTTACAGGCCAATTTCAACGGAATATGACACACATGCAAATTCAACCACAAATTGGTATCAGCTCACACCAGTCAGAATCGCCATCAGCAAGAAATCTATAAACAGTAAATGCTGAAGGTGTTGTGGAGAAATGCATACCGTGAACTTTAAGAGGGACATAACCTGGAAAGAGCCACTAATGAGAACAGAATGGAGGGGCCTTTAAAAGGTAAACATTGAGCTCCCGTATGATCCAGCCGGCCCATTCCTGGACCTATAACCTAGGAAGACAGAATTGGAAAGACACAGGCAGACAAATGTGCACTGCACAGTATTACAATAGCCAAGATATGGAAGTAACCAAGAAGTCCACCAACAGATGGGTGGACCAGGAAGAACTGCTACATGTCGAGATGGAATATTAGTTAGCGAAAGAATGAAACAGTGCCATTTGCAGCACCATAGGTGAGTCTAGAAGTAATCACGCAACTTGTGGTAAGTGAGAAAGCGAAAGACACAGGTCCTATCATATCACTTATAGGTGTTACCTAAAATTCGATACCAATGAAGATATTTCCACAGAGAAGGGCAATCACAGGTTCATTAAACTTATGGTTCACCAAATGGAAAGGTGTGAGGAGTAGATACATTACGACATTGGGGTTAACAGAGATATACAAACACATGTGAAATATATAATCACCAAATACCTACGGAATACCAAGAGAGGACTACTCAATATTCTCTCATAATCTACATGGAAAAAGGATCCGACGAATAATAGATATATGTATATTTGTGAAAGAACCACATCTTGCACACCTAGAATAAACAAAACGTTGTAATCAAATTTGCTGTGATAAAAAATAAAAAAGAGTTAAAAATACGCATAAGAAGTAATGAGCCATAACCATAAAGGGCTTTTTCCCGGCACATTCCATTCTAATTTACAACCTACAACACGACTTCCATTAAGGCTCTGTTGCCCTAGTAACCAGATTTGGTAAAGGAGAAATGCTGCCGCCTTGCGGCCGTTTCCCACAAGAGCGGCTTTAAACCCACAGCTAATGGTCACTGAACATTCACAAGGACTTGGGGCAGTAAAGGACACCTGCCCTCCAAAATTGTGCTGAGGTGGGGAATGAACAAAAAAATTCAAAACAGGCAAATCTTTCAGGAAGATAGTATGAGGTGGTAAGTTTTACTCACTCTCTTTAAAGAAAAGGAAAATGGATAAAAGCTCAACCTCAGGAAGTATTAGACTCATGCAATCTAATCTACAAAAAGGTTTCAACTCTCCCCAGTCGACTGACCATCAGCAAAAGGTCTACAAACAATAAAGGCTGCAGGCGTTTTAGAGAACTCTGTACCCTCTACTTGCTGGTGAGATGTGAAAGGGTAGCAGCCAATAATGAGAACAGAAAGGAGCTGCGTTGAAAAGGAAAAATTGAGGTACCATTCAATCCAGCAGGTGAACCACTGGGTCTGTCACCTGAGAAGACCAGAATCGAGAAGACACAGGCTGCAAAAGCTGCACTGCAGCCTTATTCACAATAGCCAAGACAGTGAAGCTACCAAAATGTCCATCAACAGGTGAATGGATAAAAAGTAGTGGTCCATGTACACGATGGAATCTTAGCCATGGAAAACAATGAAACACTGCTCTTTGAGGCACCACAGATGAGCCTGGAGATAATCACAAGACATGAGGTAAGTCACTTATAGGCGTTATCTAATAACTGACACAAATGAACCTATTTCCACAGAGAAAGACACTCACAGACTTAGAAAACAAACTATGCTCACCTAAAAGGAAAGGTGGGGGGGAATGGATCAATTAACATCAGTGTTACTATATGGATACAAATTCATATCATATACGTATATCAAAAAGACCGACCCTATAGCAAGGGAGGTCTACGGAACACTCTGTAATATTTTACCTGGGAAGAGGATCTGTACATGCATAGACATATATAATGTACAAATGAACCAGATATTGTAAACCTAGGACAAATAATATTCTAATCTATACCCCAATTAAAAAAATTAAAAAAAAAGAAGTAATGAGACATACACTAATGGGGGTTTCTCCTAGCACATTCCATTCTAATTTACAACCTAGGAACACGACTTCCAGAAAGACTCTGCTGCCCTAGTACCCAGATTTGACAACGGAGAAATGCTGCCTCCTTGTGGCCGTTTCCCTTAACAGCAGCTTTAAACCCATTGCTAAAGGTCCCTAAATATTCACCAACGTTGCAGTTCTGTAAATGACACCTGCCCTCCAAAAAAGGCCTGGGGTCGAAAATCGAGTAATAAATTCAAAAGAGGGCAACCTTCCAAGAAGACAAATTCAAGACGTATATGGTACTCATACTTTTTTCTGTTTTTTTTTCACAGAAAGGAAAAGGCGTGGGAAAATGTTGAATTTTAGGAATTTTTAAAGACATGCAAACCCAAATTAGAAAAACCTATCAGCTCACAGCAGTCAGAATGGCCATTAGCGAAAACGGTGCAAACAATAAATGCTGAAGGGATTGTGGAGAAATGCGTACCCTCGGTTCTAAGGGCCATGTGGTAAGAGCCACTAATGAAAACACAATGGAGGTGCTTTGAAATGGGAAACATTGAGCTACCAGTCCATCAATCACACCCACTGCTGGGCCTATCTCCTGAGAAAATGAGAATCAAAAAGTCACAGGCTGGCAATCCTGCACTCCAGCAATATTTACTATAGCCATCACTTGGAAGCAATGAAAATGTCCATCATCAGAGGAAGGAACCAAGAAGAAGTGGTCCATGTACACAATGGAATATTTCTCCAATAAAAACTATAAATTAAATTTAAAAAACAAACAAAAGGAAGGAGATATCAGCTTCTGTGGGTTTACCCGGGCACATTCCACTCTAATTTATCAGCGAGGAACACCGCTGGCCGGGAGGTCTGTTTCCCTAGTTACCAGAGTGGGGATCGTAGAAAGGATGCCGCCCTCTGGCCGTTACCTGCAAAAGCAGCTGTAAAGCCTGTGCTAATGGTCACTTCATATGAACAAGTACTGCAGGGCTGTAAGTGAAACGTGCCCTCAAAATGTCTTGAGGGAAGTAATGGCCAAAACATTTTAAAATGTGACACATACTTGAAGCAAACACTTTGAAGAACTAAGCTGTAATCACAGTTTGAAAAATAAAACGGACATGCCTTAAAGGTCAATTTCAACGGAATATGACACACATGCAAAGTCAACCACAAATTGGTATCAGCTCACACCAGTCAGAATCACCATCAGCAAGAAATCTATAAACAGTAAATGCTGAAGGTGTTGTGGAGAAATGCATACCGTGAACTTTAAGAGGGACGTAACCTGGAAAGAGCCACTAATGAGAACAGAATGGAGGGGACTTTAAAAGGTAAACATTGAGCTCCCGTATGATCCAGCCAGCCCATTCCTGGACCTATAACCTAGGAAGACAGAATTGGAAAGACACAGGCAGGCAAATGTGCACTGCACAGTATTACAATAGCCAAGATATGGAAGTAACCAAAAAGTCCACCAACAGATGGGTGGACCAGGAAGAACTGCTACATGTCGAGATGGAATATTAGTTAGCGAAAGAATGAAACAATGCCATTTGCAGCACCATAGGTGAGTCTAGAAGTAATCACGCAACTTGTGGTAAGTGAGAAAGCGAAAGACACAGGTCCTATCATATCACTTATAGGTGTTACCTAAAATTCGATATCAATGAAGATATTTCCACAGAGAAGGGCAATCACAGGTTCATTAAACTTATGGTTCACCAAATGGAAAGGTGTGAGGAGTAGATACATTACGACATTGGGGTTAACAGAGATATACAAACACATGTGAAATATATAATCACCAAATACCTACGGAATACCAAGAGAGGACTACCCAATATTCTCTCATAATCTACATGGAAAAAGGATCCGACGAATAATAGATATATGTATATTTGTGAAAGAACCACATCTTGCACACCTAGAATAAACAAAACGTTGTAATCAAATTTGCTGTGATAAAAAATAAAAAAGAGTTAAAAATACGCATAAGAAGTAATGAGCCATAACCATAAAGGGCTTTTTCCCGGCACATTCCATTCTAATTTACAACCTACAACACGACTTCCATTAAGGCTCTGTTGCCCTAGTAACCAGATTTGGTAAAGGAGAAATGCTGCCGCCTTGCGGCCGTGTCCCACAAGAGCGGCTTTAAACCCACAGCTAATGGTCACTGAACAGTCACAAGGACTTGGGGCAGTAAAGGACACCTGCCCTCCAAAATTGTGCTGAGGTGGGGAATGAACAAAAAAATCCAAAACAGGCAAATCTTTCAGGAAGATAGTATGAGGTGGTAAGTTCTACTCACTCTCTTTAAAGAAAAGGAAAATGGATAAAAGCTCAACCTCAGGAAGTATTAGACTCATGCAATCTAATCTACAAAAAGGTTTCAACTCTCCCCAGTCGACTGACCATCAGCAAAAGGTCTACAAACAATAAAGGCTGCAGGCGTTTTAGAGAACTCTGTACCCTCTACTTGCTGGTGAGATGTGAAAGGGTAACAGCCAATAATGAGAACAGAAAGGAGCTGCGTTGAAAAGGAAAAATTGAGGTACCATTCAATCCAGCAGGTGAACCACTGGGTCTGTCACCTGAGAAGACCAGAATCGAGAAGACACAGGCTGCAAAAGCTGCACTGCAGCCTTATTCACAATAGCCAAGACAGTGAAGCTACCAAAATGTCCATCAACAGGTGAATGGATAAAAAGTAGTGGTCCATGTACACGATGGAATCTTAGCCATGGAAAACAATGAAACACTGCTCTTTGAGGCACCACAGATGAGCCTGGAGATAATCACAAGACATGAGGTAAGTCGGAAAGCAAAAGACCTCTATCCTATGATATCACTTATAGGCGTTATCTAATAACTGACACAAATGAACCTATTTCCACAGAGAAAGACACTCACAGACTTAGAAAACAAACTATGCTCATCTAAAAGGAAAGGTGGGGGGAATGGATCAATTAACATCAGTGTTACTATATGGATACAAATTCATATCATATACGTATATCAAAAAGACCGACCATATAGCAAGGGAGGTGTACGGAACACTCTGTAATATTTTACATGGGAAGAGGATCTGTACATGCATAGACATATATAATGTACAAATGAACCAGATATTGTAAACCTAGGACAAATAATATTCTAATCTATACCCCAATTAAAAAATTTAAAAAAAAAGAAGTAATGAGACATACACTAATGGGGGTTTCTCCTAGCACATTCCATTCTAATTTACAACCTAGGAACACGACTTCCAGAAAGACTCTGCTGCCCTAGTACCCAGATTTGACAACGGAGAAATGCTGCCTCCTTGTGGCCGTTTCCCTTAACAGCAGCTTTAAACCCATTGCTAAAGGTCCCTAAATATTCACCAACGTTGCAGTTCTGTAAATGACACCTGCCCTCCAAAAAAGGCCTGGGGTCGAAAATCGAGTAATAAATTCAAAAGAGGGCAACCTTCCAAGAAGACAATTTCAAGACGTATATGGTACTCATACTTTTTTCTGTTTTTTTTTCACAGAAAGGAAAAGGCGTGGAAAAATGTTGAATTTTAGGAATTTTTAAAGACATGCAAACCCAAATTAGAAAAACCTATCAGCTCACAGCAGTCAGAATGGCCATTAGCGAAAACGGTGCAAACAATAAATGCTGAAGGGATTGTGGAGAAATGCGTACCCTCGGTTCTAAGGGCCATGTGGTAAGAGCCACTAATGAAAACACAATGGAGGTGCTTTGAAAAGGGAAACATTGAGCTACCAGTCCATCAATCACACCCACTGCTGGGCCTATCTCCTGAGACAATGAGAATCAAAAAGTCACAGGCTGGCAATCCTGCACTCCAGCAATATTTACTATAGCCATCACTTGGAAGCAATGAAAATGTCCATCATCAGAGGAAGGAACCAAGAAGAAGTGGTCCATGTCCACAATGGAATATTTCTCCAATAAAAACTATAAATTAAATTTAAAAAAACAAACAAAAGGAAGGAGATATCAGCTTCTGTGGGTTTACCCGGGCACATTCCACTCTAATTTATCAGCGAGGAACACCGCTGGCCGGGAGGTCTGTTTCCCTAGTTACCAGAGTGGGGATCGTAGAAAGGATGCCGCCCTCTGGCCGTTACCTGCAAAAGCAGCTGTAAAGCCTGTGCTAATGGTCACTTCATATGAACAAGTACTGCAGGGCTGTAAGTGAAACCTGCCCTCAAAATGTCTTGAGGGAAGTAATGGCCAAAACATTTTAAAATGTGACACATACTTGAAGCAAACACTTTGAAGAACTAAGCTGTAATCACAGTTTGAAAAATAAAACGGACATGCCTTACAGGCCAATTTCAACGGAATATGACACACATGCAAATTCAACCACAAATTGGTATCAGCTCACACCAGTCAGAATCGCCATCAGCAAGAAATCTATAAACAGTAAATGCTGAAGGTGTTGTGGAGAAATGCATACCGTGAACTTTAAGAGGGACGTAACCTGGAAAGAGCCACTAATGAGAACAGAATGGAGGGGCCTTTAAAAGGTAAACATTGAGCTCCCGTATGATCCAGCCGGCCCATTCCTGGACCTATAACCTTGGAAGACAGAATTGGAAAGACACAGGCAGACAAATGTGCACTGCACAGTATTACAATAGCCAAGATATGGAAGTAACCAAAAAGTCCACCAACAGATGGGTGGACCAGGAAGAACTGCTACATGTCGAGATGGAATATTAGTTAGCGAAAGAATGAAACAGTGCCATTTGCAGCACCATAGGTGAGTCTAGAAGTAATCACGCAACTTGTGGTAAGTGAGAAAGCGAAAGACACAGGTCCTATCATATCACTTATAGGTGTTACCTAAAATTCGATACCAATGAAGATATTTCCACAGAGAAGGGCAATCACAGGTTCATTAAACGTATGGTTCACCAAATGGAAAGGTGTGAGGAGTAGATACATTACGACATTGGGGTTAACAGAGATATACAAACACATGTGAAATATATAATCACCAAATACCTACGGAATACCAAGAGAGGACTACTCAATATTCTCTCATAATCTACATGGAAAAAGGATCCGACGAATAATAGATATATGTATATTTGTGAAAGAACCACATCTTGCACACCTAGAATAAACAAAACGTTGTAATCAAATTTGCTGTGATAAAAAATAAAAAAGAGTTAAAAATACGCATAAGAAGTAATGAGCCATAACCATAAAGGGCTTTTTCCCGGCACATTCCATTCTAATTTACAACCTACAACACGACTTCCATTAAGGCTCTGTTGCCCTAGTAACCAGATTTGGTAAAGGAGAAATGCTGCCGCCTTGCGGCCGTTTCCCACAAGAGCGGCTTTAAACCCACAGCTAATGGTCACTGAACATTCACAAGGACTTGGGGCAGTAAAGGACACCTGCCCTCCAAAATTGTGCTGAGGTGGGGAATGAACAAAAAAATTCAAAACAGGCAAATCTTTCAGGAAGATAGTATGAGGTGGTAAGTTTTACTCACTCTCTTTAAAGAAAAGGAAAATGGATAAAAGCTCAACCTCAGGAAGTATTAGACTCATGCAATCTAATCTACAAAAAGGTTTCAACTCTCCCCAGTCGACTGACCATCAGCAAAAGGTCTACAAACAATAAAGGCTGCAGGCGTTTTAGAGAACTCTGTACCCTCTACTTGCTGGTGAGATGTGAAAGGGTAGCAGCCAATAATGAGAACAGAAAGGAGCTGCGTTGAAAAGGAAAAATTGAGGTACCATTCAATCCAGCAGGTGAACCACTGGGTCTGTCACCTGAGAAGACCAGAATCGAGAAGACACAGGCTGCAAAAGCTGCACTGCAGCCTTATTCACAATAGCCAAGACAGTGAAGCTACCAAAATGTCCATCAACAGGTGAATGGATAAAAAGTAGTGGTCCATGTACACGATGGAATCTTAGCCATGGAAAACAATGAAACACTGCTCTTTGAGGCACCACAGATGAGCCTGGAGATAATCACAAGACATGAGGTAAGTCGGAAAGCAAAAGACCTCTATCCTATGATATCACTTATAGGCGTTATCTAATAACTGACACAAATGAACCTATTTCCACAGAGAAAGACACTCACAGACTTAGAAAACAAACTATGCTCATCTAAAAGGAAAGGTGGGGGAATAGGATCAATTAACATCAGTGTTACTATATGGATACAAATTCATATCATATACGTATATCAAAAAGACCGACCCTATAGCAAGGGAGGTCTACGGAACACTCTGTAATATTTTACCTGGGAAGAGGATCTGTACATGCATAGACATATATAATGTACAAATGAACCAGATATTGTAAACCTAGGACAAATAATATTCTAATCTATACCCCAATTAAAAAATTTAAAAAAAAAGAAGTAATGAGACATACACTAATGGGGGTTTCTCCTAGCACATTCCATTCTAATTTACAACCTAGGAACACGACTTCCAGAAAGACTCTGCTGCCCTAGTACCCAGATTTGACAACGGAGAAATGCTGCCTCCTTGTGGCCGTTTCCCTTAACAGCAGCTTTAAACCCATTGCTAAAGGTCCCTAAATATTCACCAACGTTGCAGTTCTGTAAATGACACCTGCCCTCCAAAAAAGGCCTGGGGTCGAAAATCGAGTAATAAATTCAAAAGAGGGCAACCTTCCAAGAAGACAAATTCAAGACGTATATGGTACTCATACTTTTTTCTGTTTTTTTTTCACAGAAAGGAAAAGGCGTGGGAAAATGTTGAATTTTAGGAATTTTTAAAGACATGCAAACCCAAATTAGAAAAACCTATCAGCTCACAGCAGTCAGAATGGCCATTAGCGAAAACGGTGCAAACAATAAATGCTGAAGGGATTGTGGAGAAATGCGTACCCTCGGTTCTAAGGGCCATGTGGTAAGAGCCACTAATGAAAACACAATGGAGGTGCTTTGAAAAGGGAAACATTGAGCTACCAGTCCATCAATCACACCCACTGCTGGGCCTATCTCCTGAGAAAATGAGAATCAAAAAGTCACAGGCTGGCAATCCTGCACTCCAGCAATATTTACTATAGCCATCACTTGGAAGCAATGAAAATGTCCATCATCAGAGGAAGGAACCAAGAAGAAGTGGTCCATGTACACAATGGAATATTTCTCCAATAAAAACTATAAATTAAATTTAAAAAACAAACAAAAGGAAGGAGATATCAGCTTCTGTGGGTTTACCCGGGCACATTCCACTCTAATTTATCAGCGAGGAACACCGCTGGCCGGGAGGTCTGTTTCCCTAGTTACCAGAGTGGGGATCGTAGAAAGGATGCCGCCCTCTGGCCGTTACCTGCAAAAGCAGCTGTAAAGCCTGTGCTAATGGTCACTTCATATGAACAAGTACTGCAGGGCTGTAAGTGAAACCTGCCCTCAAAATGTCTTGAGGGAAGTAATGGCCAAAACATTTTAAAATGTGACACATACTTGAAGCAAACACTTTGAAGAACTAAGCTGTAATCACAGTTTGAAAAATAAAACGGACATGCCTTACAGGCCAATTTCAACGGAATATGACACACATGCAAATTCAACCACAAATTGGTATCAGCTCACACCAGTCAGAATCGCCATCAGCAAGAAATCTATAAACAGTAAATGCTGAAGGTGTTGTGGAGAAATGCATACCGTGAACTTTAAGAGGGACATAACCTGGAAAGAGCCACTAATGAGAACAGAATGGAGGGGCCTTTAAAAGGTAAACATTGAGCTCCCGTATGATCCAGCCGGCCCATTCCTGGACCTATAACCTAGGAAGACAGAATTGGAAAGACACAGGCAGACAAATGTGCACTGCACAGTACTACAATAGCCAAGATATGGAAGTAACCAAAAAGTCCACCAACAGATGGGTGGACCAGGAAGAACTGCTACATGTCGAGATGGAATATTAGTTAGCGAAAGAATGAAACAATGCCATTTGCAGCACCATAGGTGAGTCTAGAAGTAATCACGCAACTTGTGGTAAGTGAGAAAGCGAAAGACACAGGTCCTATCATATCACTTATAGGTGTTACCTAAAATTCGATACCAATGAAGATATTTCCACAGAGAAGGGCAATCACAGGTTCATTAAACTTATGGTTCACCAAATGGAAAGGTGTGAGGAGTAGATACATTACGACATTGGGGTTAACAGAGATATACAAACACATGTGAAATATATAATCACCAAATACCTACGGAATACCAAGAGAGGACTACTCAATATTCTCTCATAATCTACATGGAAAAAGGATCCGACGAATAATAGATATATGTATATTTGTGAAAGAACCACATCTTGCACACCTAGAATAAACAAAACGTTGTAATCAAAGTTGCTGTGATAAAAAATAAAAAAGAGTTAAAAATACGCATAAGAAGTAATGAGCCATAACCATAAAGGGCTTTTTCCCGGCACATTCCATTCTAATTTACAACCTACAACACGACTTCCATTAAGGCTCTGTTGCCCTAGTAACCAGATTTGGTAAAGGAGAAATGCTGCCGCCTTGCGGCCGTTTCCCACAAGAGCGGCTTTAAACCCACAGCTAATGGTCACTGAACATTCACAAGGACTTGGGGCAGTAAAGGACACCTGCCCTCCAAAATTGTGCTGAGGTGGGGAATGAACAAAAAAATTCAAAACAGGCAAATCTTTCAGGAAGATAGTATGAGGTGGTAAGTTTTACTCACTCTCTTTAAAGAAAAGGAATATGGATAACAGCTCAACCTCAGGAAGTATTAGACTCATGCAATCTAATCTACAAAAAGGTTTCAACTCTCCCCAGTCGACTGACCATCAGCAAAAGGTCTACAAACAATAAAGGCTGCAGGCGTTTTAGAGAACTCTGTACCCTCTACTTGCTGGTGAGATGTGAAAGGGTAACAGCCAATAATGAGACCAGAAAGGAGCTGCGTTGAAAAGGAAAAATTGAGGTACCATTCAATCCAGCAGGTGAACCACTGGGTCTGTCACCTGAGAAGACCAGAATCGAGAAGACACAGGCTGCAAAAGCTGCACTGCAGCCTTATTCACAATAGCCAAGACAGTGAAGCTACCAAAATGTCCATCAACAGGTGAATGGATAAAAAGTAGTGGTCCATGTACACGATGGAATCTTAGCCATGGAAAACAATGAAACACTGCTCTTTGAGGCACCACAGATGAGCCTGGAGATAATCACAAGACATGAGGTAAGTCGGAAAGCAAAAGACCTCTATCCTATGATATCACTTATAGGCGTTATCTAATAACTGACACAAATGAACCTATTTCCACAGAGAAAGACACTCACAGACTTAGAAAACAAACTATGCTCATCTAAAAGGAAAGGTGGGGGGGAATGGATCAATTAACATCAGTGTTACTATATGGATACAAATTCATATCATATACGTACATCAAAAAGACCGACCCTATAGCAAGGGAGGTCTACGGAACACTCTGTAATATTTTACCTGGGAAGAGGATCTGTACATGCATAGACATATATAATGTACAAATGAACCAGATATTGTAAACCTAGGACAAATAATATTCTAATCTATACCCCAATTAAAAAATTTAAAAAAAAAGAAGTAATGAGACATACACTAATGGGAGTTTCTCCTAGCACATTCCATTCTAATTTACAACCTAGGAACACGACTTCCAGAAAGACTCTGCTGCCCTAGTACCCAGATTTGACAACGGAGAAATGCTGCCTCCTTGTGGCCGTTTCCCTTAACAGCAGCTTTAAACCCATTGCTAAAGGTCCCTAAATATTCACCAACGTTGCAGTTCTGTAAATGACACCTGCCCTCCAAAAAAGGCCTGGGGTCGAAAATCGAGTAATAAATTCAAAAGAGGGCAACCTTCCAAGAAGACAAATTCAAGACGTATATGGTACTCATACTTTTTTCTGTTTTTTTTTCACAGAAAGGAAAAGGCGTGGGAAAATGTTGAATTTTAGGAATTTTTAAAGACATGCAAACCCAAATTAGAAAAACCTATCAGCTCACAGCGGTCAGAATGGCCATTAGCGAAAACGGTGCAAACAATAAATGCTGAAGGGATTGTGGAGAAATGCGTACCCTCGGTTCTAAGGGCCATGTGGTAAGAGCCACTAATGAAAACACAATGGAGGTGCTTTGAAAAGGGAAACATTGAGCTACCAGTCCATCAATCACACCCACTGCTGGGCCTATCTCCTGAGACAATGAGAATCAAAAAGTCACAGGCTGGCAATCCTGCACTCCAGCAATATTTACTATAGCCATCACTTGGAAGCAATGAAAATGTCCATCATCAGAGGAAGGAACCAAGAAGAAGTGGTCCATGTACACAATGGAATATTTCTCCAATAAAAACTATAAATTAAATTTAAAAAACAAACAAAAGGAAGGAGATATCAGCTTCTGTGGGTTTACCCGGGCACATTCCACTCTAATTTATCAGCGAGGAACACCGCTGGCCGGGAGGTCTGTTTCCCTAGTTACCAGAGTGGGGATCGTAGAAAGGATGCCGCCCTCTGGCCGTTACCTGCAAAAGCAGCTGTAAAGCCTGTGCTAATGGTCACTTCATATGAACAAGTACTGCAGGGCTGTAAGTGAAACCTGCCCTCAAAATGTCTTGAGGGAAGTAATGGCCAAAACATTTTAAAATGTGACACATACTTGAAGCAAACACTTTGAAGAACTAAGCTGTAATCACAGTTTGAAAAATAAAACGGACATGCCTTACAGGCCAATTTCAACGGAATATGACACACATGCAAATTCAACCACAAATTGGTATCAGCTCACACCAGTCAGAATCGCCATCAGCAAGAAATCTATAAACAGTAAATGCTGAAGGTGTTGTGGAGAAATGCATACCGTGAACTTTAAGAGGGACATAACCTGGAAAGAGCCACTAATGAGAACAGAATGGAGGGGCCTTTAAAAGGTAAACATTGAGCTCCCGTATGATCCAGCCGGCCCATTCCTGGACCTATAACCTAGGAAGACAGAATTGGAAAGACACAGGCAGACAAATGTGCACTGCACAGTATTACAATAGCCAAGATATGGAAGTAACCAAGAAGTCCACCAACAGATGGGTGGACCAGGAAGAACTGCTACATGTCGAGATGGAATATTAGTTAGCGAAAGAATGAAACAGTGCCATTTGCAGCACCATAGGTGAGTCTAGAAGTAATCACGCAACTTGTGGTAAGTGAGAAAGCGAAAGACACAGGTCCTATCATATCACTTATAGGTGTTACCTAAAATTCGATACCAATGAAGATATTTCCACAGAGAAGGGCAATCACAGGTTCATTAAACTTATGGTTCACCAAATGGAAAGGTGTGAGGAGTAGATACATTACGACATTGGGGTTAACAGAGATATACAAACACATGTGAAATATATAATCACCAAATACCTACGGAATACCAAGAGAGGACTACTCAATATTCTCTCATAATCTACATGGAAAAAGGATCCGACGAATAATAGATATATGTATATTTGTGAAAGAACCACATCTTGCACACCTAGAATAAACAAAACGTTGTAATCAAATTTGCTGTGATAAAAAATAAAAAAGAGTTAAAAATACGCATAAGAAGTAATGAGCCATAACCATAAAGGGCTTTTTCCCGGCACATTCCATTCTAATTTACAACCTACAACACGACTTCCATTAAGGCTCTGTTGCCCTAGTAACCAGATTTGGTAAAGGAGAAATGCTGCCGCCTTGCGGCCGTTTCCCACAAGAGCGGCTTTAAACCCACAGCTAATGGTCACTGAACATTCACAAGGACTTGGGGCAGTAAAGGACACCTGCCCTCCAAAATTGTGCTGAGGTGGGGAATGAACAAAAAAATTCAAAACAGGCAAATCTTTCAGGAAGATAGTATGAGGTGGTAAGTTTTACTCACTCTCTTTAAAGAAAAGGAAAATGGATAAAAGCTCAACCTCAGGAAGTATTAGACTCATGCAATCTAATCTACAAAAAGGTTTCAACTCTCCCCAGTCGACTGACCATCAGCAAAAGGTCTACAAACAATAAAGGCTGCAGGCGTTTTAGAGAACTCTGTACCCTCTACTTGCTGGTGAGATGTGAAAGGGTAGCAGCCAATAATGAGAACAGAAAGGAGCTGCGTTGAAAAGGAAAAATTGAGGTACCATTCAATCCAGCAGGTGAACCACTGGGTCTGTCACCTGAGAAGACCAGAATCGAGAAGACACAGGCTGCAAAAGCTGCACTGCAGCCTTATTCACAATAGCCAAGACAGTGAAGCTACCAAAATGTCCATCAACAGGTGAATGGATAAAAAGTAGTGGTCCATGTACACGATGGAATCTTAGCCATGGAAAACAATGAAACACTGCTCTTTGAGGCACCACAGATGAGCCTGGAGATAATCACAAGACATGAGGTAAGTCGGAAAGCAAAAGACCTCTATCCTATGATATCACTTATAGGCGTTATCTAATAACTGACACAAATGAACCTATTTCCACAGAGAAAGACACTCACAGACTTAGAAAACAAACTATGCTCATCTAAAAGGAAAGGTGGGGGGGAATGGATCAATTAACATCAGTGTTACTATATGGATACAAATTCATATCATATACGTATATCAAAAAGACCGACCCTATAGCAAGGGAGGTCTACGGAACACTCTGTAATATTTTACCTGGGAAGAGGATCTGTACATGCATAGACATATATAATGTACAAATGAACCAGATATTGTAAACCTAGGACAAATAATATTCTAATCTATACCCCAATTAAAAAAATTAAAAAAAAAGAAGTAATGAGACATACACTAATGGGGGTTTCTCCTAGCACATTCCATTCTAATTTACAACCTAGGAACACGACTTCCAGAAAGACTCTGCTGCCCTAGTACCCAGATTTGACAACGGAGAAATGCTGCCTCCTTGTGGCCGTTTCCCTTAACAGCAGCTTTAAACCCATTGCTAAAGGTCCCTAAATATTCACCAACGTTGCAGTTCTGTAAATGACACCTGCCCTCCAAAAAAGGCCTGGGGTCGAAAATCGAGTAATAAATTCAAAAGAGGGCAACCTTCCAAGAAGACAAATTCAAGACGTATATGGTACTCATACTTTTTTCTGTTTTTTTTTCACAGAAAGGAAAAGGCGTGGGAAAATGTTGAATTTTAGGAATTTTTAAAGACATGCAAACCCAAATTAGAAAAACCTATCAGCTCACAGCAGTCAGAATGGCCATTAGCGAAAACGGTGCAAACAATAAATGCTGAAGGGATTGTGGAGAAATGCGTACCCTCGGTTCTAAGGGCCATGTGGTAAGAGCCACTAATGAAAACACAATGGAGGTGCTTTGAAAAGGGAAACATTGAGCTACCAGTCCATCAATCACACCCACTGCTGGGCCTATCTCCTGAGAAAATGAGAATCAAAAAGTCACAGGCTGGCAATCCTGCACTCCAGCAATATTTACTATAGCCATCACTTGGAAGCAATGAAAATGTCCATCATCAGAGGAAGGAACCAAGAAGAAGTGGTCCATGTACACAATGGAATATTTCTCCAATAAAAACTATAAATTAAATTTAAAAAACAAACAAAAGGAAGGAGATATCAGCTTCTGTGGGTTTACCCGGGCACATTCCACTCTAATTTATCAGCGAGGAACACCGCTGGCCGGGAGGTCTGTTTCCCTAGTTACCAGAGTGGGGATCGTAGAAAGGATGCCGCCCTCTGGCCGTTACCTGCAAAAGCAGCTGTAAAGCCTGTGCTAATGGTCACTTCATATGAACAAGTACTGCAGGGCTGTAAGTGAAACCTGCCCTCAAAATGTCTTGAGGGAAGTAATGGCCAAAACATTTTAAAATGTGACACATACTTGAAGCAAACACTTTGAAGAACTAAGCTGTAATCACAGTTTGAAAAATAAAACGGACATGCCTTACAGGCCAATTTCAACGGAATATGACACACATGCAGATTCAACCACAAATTGGTATCAGCTCACACCAGTCAGAATCGCCATCAGCAAGAAATCTATAAACAGTAAATGCTGAAGGTGTTGTGGAGAAATGCATACCGTGAACTTTAAGAGGGACATAACCTGGAAAGAGCCACTAATGAGAACAGAATGGAGGGGCCTTTAAAAGGTAAACATTGAGCTCCCGTATGATCCAGCCGGCCCATTCCTGGACCTATAACCTAGGAAGACAGAATTGGAAAGACACAGGCAGACAAATGTGCACTGCACAGTATTACAATAGCCAAGATATGGAAGTAACCAAAAAGTCCACCAACAGATGGGTGGACCAGGAAGAACTGCTACATGTCGAGATGGAATATTAGTTAGCGAAAGAATGAAACAGTGCCATTTGCAGTACCATAGGTGAGTCTAGAAGTAATCACGCAACTTGTGGTAAGTGAGAAAGCGAAAGACACAGGTCCTATCATATCACTTATAGGTGTTACCTAAAATTCGATACCAATGAAGATATTTCCACAGAGAAGGGCAATCACAGGTTCATTAAACTTATGGTTCACCAAATGGAAAGGTGTGAGGAGTAGATACATTACGACATTGGGGTTAACAGAGATATACAAACACATGTGAAATATATAATCACCAAATACCTACGGAATACCAAGAGAGGACTACTCAATATTCTCTCATAATCTACATGGAAAAAGGATCCGACGAATAATAGATATATGTATATTTGTGAAAGAACCACATCTTGCACACCTAGAATAAACAAAACGTTGTAATCAAATTTGCTGTGATAAAAAATAAAAAAGAGTTAAAAATACGCATAAGAAGTAATGAGCCATAACCATAAAGGGCTTTTTCCCGGCACATTCCATTCTAATTTACAACCTACAACACGACTTCCATTAAGGCTCTGTTGCCCTAGTAACCAGATTTGGTAAAGGAGAAATGCTGCCGCCTTGCGGCCGTTTCCCACAAGAGCGGCTTTAAACCCACAGCTAATGGTCACTGAACATTCACAAGGACTTGGGGCAGTAAAGGACACCTGCCCTCCAAAATTGTGCTGAGGTGGGGAATGAACAAAAAAATTCAAAACAGGCAAATCTTTCAGGAAGATAGTATGAGGTGGTAAGTTTTACTCACTCTCTTTAAAGAAAAGGAAAATGGATAAAAGCTCAACCTCAGGAAGTATTAGACTCATGCAATCTAATCTACAAAAAGGTTTCAACTCTCCCCAGTCGACTGACCATCAGCAAAAGGTCTACAAACAATAAAGGCTGCAGGCGTTTTAGAGAACTCTGTACCCTCTACTTGCTGGTGAGATGTGAAAGGGTAGCAGCCAATAATGAGAACAGAAAGGAGCTGCGTTGAAAAGGAAAAATTGAGGTACCATTCAATCCAGCAGGTGAACCACTGGGTCTGTCACCTGAGAAGACCAGAATCGAGAAGACACAGGCTGCAAAAGCTGCACTGCAGCCTTATTCACAATAGCCAAGACAGTGAAGCTACCAAAATGTCCATCAACAGGTGAATGGATAAAAAGTAGTGGTCCATGTACACGATGGAATCTTAGCCATGGAAAACAATGAAACACTGCTCTTTGAGGCACCACAGATGAGCCTGGAGATAATCACAAGACATGAGGTAAGTCGGAAAGCAAAAGACCTCTATCCTATGATATCACTTATAGGCGTTATCTAATAACTGACACAAATGAACCTATTTCCACAGAGAAAGACACTCACAGACTTAGAAAACAAACTATGCTCATCTAAAAGGAAAGGTGGGGGGGAATGGATCAATTAACATCAGTGTTACTATATGGATACAAATTCATATCATATACGTATATCAAAAAGACCGACCCTATAGCAAGGGAGGTCTACGGAACACTCTGTAATATTTTACCTGGGAAGAGGATCTGTACATGCATAGACATATATAATGTACAAATGAACCAGATATTGTAAACCTAGGACAAATAATATTCTAATCTATACCCCAATTAAAAAATTTAAAAAAAAAGAAGTAATGAGACATACACTAATGGGGGTTTCTCCTAGCACATTCCATTCTAATTTACAACCTAGGAACACGACTTCCAGAAAGACTCTGCTGCCCTAGTACCCAGATTTGACAACGGAGAAATGCTGCCTCCTTGTGGCCGTTTCCCTTAACAGCAGCTTTAAACCCATTGCTAAAGGTCCCTAAATATTCACCAACGTTGCAGTTCTGTAAATGACACCTGCCCTCCAAAAAAGGCCTGGGGTCGAAAATCGAGTAATAAATTCAAAAGAGGGCAACCTTCCAAGAAGACAAATTCAAGACGTATATGGTACTCATACTTTTTTCTGTTTTTTTTTCACAGAAAGGAAAAGGCGTGGGAAAATGTTGAATTTTAGGAATTTTTAAAGACATGCAAACCCAAATTAGAAAAACCTATCAGCTCACAGCAGTCAGAATGGCCATTAGCGAAAACGGTGCAAACAATAAATGCTGAAGGGATTGTGGAGAAATGCGTACCCTCGGTTCTAAGGGCCATGTGGTAAGAGCCACTAATGAAAACACAATGGAGGTGCTTTGAAAAGGGAAACATTGAGCTACCAGTCCATCAATCACACCCACTGCTGGGCCTATCTCCTGAGACAATGAGAATCAAAAAGTCACAGGCTGGCAATCCTGCACTCCAGCAATATTTACTATAGCCATCACTTGGAAGCAATGAAAATGTCCATCATCAGAGGAAGGAACCAAGAAGAAGTGGTCCATGTACACAATGGAATATTTCTCCAATAAAAACTATAAATTAAATTTAAAAAAACAAACAAAAGGAAGGAGATATCAGCTTCTGTGGGTTTACCCGGGCACATTCCACTCTAATTTATCAGCGAGGAACACCGCTGGCCGGGAGGTCTGTTTCCCTAGTTACCAGAGTGGGGATCGTAGAAAGGATGCCGCCCTCTGGCCGTTACCTGCAAAAGCAGCTGTAAAGCCTGTGCTAATGGTCACTTCATATGAACAAGTACTGCAGGGCTGTAAGTGAAACCTGCCCTCAAAATGTCTTGAGGGAAGTAATGGCCAAAACATTTTAAAATGTGACACATACTTGAAGCAAACACTTTGAAGAACTAAGCTGTAATCACAGTTTGAAAAATAAAACGGACATGCCTTACAGGCCAATTTCAACGGAATATGACACACATGCAGATTCAACCACAAATTGGTATCAGCTCACACCAGTCAGAATCGCCATCAGCAAGAAATCTATAAACAGTAAATGCTGAAGGTGTTGTGGAGAAATGCATACCGTGAACTTTAAGAGGGACATAACCTGGAAAGAGCCACTAATGAGAACAGAATGGAGGGGCCTTTAAAAGGTAAACATTGAGCTCCCGTATGATCCAGCCGGCCCATTCCTGGACCTATAACCTAGGAAGACAGAATTGGAAAGACACAGGCAGACAAATGTGCACTGCACAGTATTACAATAGCCAAGATATGGAAGTAACCAAAAAGTCCACCAACAGATGGGTGGACCAGGAAGAACTGCTACATGTCGAGATGGAATATTAGTTAGCGAAAGAATGAAACAGTGCCATTTGCAGTACCATAGGTGAGTCTAGAAGTAATCACGCAACTTGTGGTAAGTGAGAAAGCGAAAGACACAGGTCCTATCATATCACTTATAGGTGTTACCTAAAATTCGATACCAATGAAGATATTTCCACAGAGAAGGGCAATCACAGGTTCATTAAACTTATGGTTCACCAAATGGAAAGGTGTGAGGAGTAGATACATTACGACATTGGGGTTAACAGAGATATACAAACACATGTGAAATATATAATCACCAAATACCTACGGAATACCAAGAGAGGACTACTCAATATTCTCTCATAATCTACATGGAAAAAGGATCCGACGAATAATAGATATATGTATATTTGTGAAAGAACCACATCTTGCACACCTAGAATAAACAAAACGTTGTAATCAAATTTGCTGTGATAAAAAATAAAAAAGAGTTAAAAATACGCATAAGAAGTAATGAGCCATAACCATAAAGGGCTTTTTCCCGGCACATTCCATTCTAATTTACAACCTACAACACGACTTCCATTAAGGCTCTGTTGCCCTAGTAACCAGATTTGGTAAAGGAGAAATGCTGCCGCCTTGCGGCCGTTTCCCACAAGAGCGGCTTTAAACCCACAGCTAATGGTCACTGAACATTCACAAGGACTTGGGGCAGTAAAGGACACCTGCCCTCCAAAATTGTGCTGAGGTGGGGAATGAACAAAAAAATTCAAAACAGGCAAGTCTTTCAGGAAGATAGTATGAGGTGGTAAGTTTTACTCACTCTCTTTAAAGAAAAGGAAAATGGATAAAAGCTCAACCTCAGGAAGTATTAGACTCATGCAATCTAATCTACAAAAAGGTTTCAACTCTCCCCAGTCGACTGACCATCAGCAAAAGGTCTACAAACAATAAAGGCTGCAGGCGTTTTAGAGAACTCTGTACCCTCTACTTGCTGGTGAGATGTGAAAGGGTAGCAGCCAATAATGAGAACAGAAAGGAGCTGCGTTGAAAAGGAAAAATTGAGGTACCATTCAATCCAGCAGGTGAACCACTGGGTCTGTCACCTGAGAAGACCAGAATCGAGAAGACACAGGCTGCAAAAGCTGCACTGCAGCCTTATTCACAATAGCCAAGACAGTGAAGCTACCAAAATGTCCATCAACAGGTGAATGGATAAAAAGTAGTGGTCCATGTACACGATGGAATCTTAGCCATGGAAAACAATGAAACACTGCTCTTTGAGGCACCACAGATGAGCCTGGAGATAATCACAAGACATGAGGTAAGTCGGAAAGCAAAAGACCTCTATCCTATGATATCACTTATAGGCGTTATCTAATAACTGACACAAATGAACCTATTTCCACAGAGAAAGACACTCACAGACTTAGAAAACAAACTATGCTCATCTAAAAGGAAAGGTGGGGGGGAATGGATCAATTAACATCAGTGTTACTATATGGATACAAATTCATATCATATACGTATATCAAAAAGACCGACCCTATAGCAAGGGAGGTCTACGGAACACTCTGTAATATTTTACCTGGGAAGAGGATCTGTACATGCATAGACATATATAATGTACAAATGAACCAGATATTGTAAACCTAGGACAAATAATATTCTAATCTATACCCCAATTAAAAAATTTAAAAAAAAAGAAGTAATGAGACATACACTAATGGGGGTTTCTCCTAGCACATTCCATTCTAATTTACAACCTAGGAACACGACTTCCAGAAAGACTCTGCTGCCCTAGTACCCAGATTTGACAACGGAGAAATGCTGCCTCCTTGTGGCCGTTTCCCTTAACAGCAGCTTTAAACCCATTGCTAAAGGTCCCTAAATATTCACCAACGTTGCAGTTCTGTAAATGACACCTGCCCTCCAAAAAAGGCCTGGGGTCGAAAATCGAGTAATAAATTCAAAAGAGGGCAACCTTCCAAGAAGACAAATTCAAGACGTATATGGTACTCATACTTTTTTCTGTTTTTTTTTCACAGAAAGGAAAAGGCGTGGGAAAATGTTGAATTTTAGGAATTTTTAAAGACATGCAAACCCAAATTAGAAAAACCTATCAGCTCACAGCAGTCAGAATGGCCATTAGCGAAAACGGTGCAAACAATAAATGCTGAAGGGATTGTGGAGAAATGCGTACCCTCGGTTCTAAGGGCCATGTGGTAAGAGCCACTAATGAAAACACAATGGAGGTGCTTTGAAAAGGGAAACATTGAGCTACCAGTCCATCAATCACACCCACTGCTGGGCCTATCTCCTGAGACAATGAGAATCAAAAAGTCACAGGCTGGCAATCCTGCACTCCAGCAATATTTACTATAGCCATCACTTGGAAGCAATGAAAATGTCCATCATCAGAGGAAGGAACCAAGAAGAAGTGGTCCATGTACACAATGGAATATTTCTCCAATAAAAACTATAAATTAAATTTAAAAAAACAAACAAAAGGAAGGAGATATCAGCTTCTGTGGGTTTACCCGGGCACATTCCACTCTAATTTATCAGCGAGGAACACCGCTGGCCGGGAGGTCTGTTTCCCTAGTTACCAGAGTGGGGATCGTAGAAAGGATGCCGCCCTCTGGCCGTTACCTGCAAAAGCAGCTGTAAAGCCTGTGCTAATGGTCACTTCATATGAACAAGTACTGCAGGGCTGTAAGTGAAACCTGCCCTCAAAATGTCTTGAGGGAAGTAATGGCCAAAACATTTTAAAATGTGACACATACTTGAAGCAAACACTTTGAAGAACTAAGCTGTAATCACAGTTTGAAAAATAAAACGGACATGCCTTACAGGCCAATTTCAACGGAATATGACACACATGCAAATTCAACCACAAATTGGTATCAGCTCACACCAGTCAGAATCGCCATCAGCAAGAAATCTATAAACAGTAAATGCTGAAGGTGTTGTGGAGAAATGCATACCGTGAACTTTAAGAGGGACATAACCTGGAAAGAGCCACTAATGAGAACAGAATGGAGGGGCCTTTAAAAGGTAAACATTGAGCTCCCGTATGATCCAGCCGGCCCATTCCTGGACCTATAACCTAGGAAGACAGAATTGGAAAGACACAGGCAGACAAATGTGCACTGCACAGTATTACAATAGCCAAGATATGGAAGTAACCAAAAAGTCCACCAACAGATGGGTGGACCAGGAAGAACTGCTACATGTCGAGATGGAATATTAGTTAGCGAAAGAATGAAACAGTGCCATTTGCAGTACCATAGGTGAGTCTAGAAGTAATCACGCAACTTGTGGTAAGTGAGAAAGCGAAAGACACAGGTCCTATCATATCACTTATAGGTGTTACCTAAAATTCGATACCAATGAAGATATTTCCACAGAGAAGGGCAATCACAGGTTCATTAAACTTATGGTTCACCAAATGGAAAGGTGTGAGGAGTAGATACATTACGACATTGGGGTTAACAGAGATATACAAACACATGTGAAATATATAATCACCAAATACCTACGGAATACCAAGAGAGGACTACTCAATATTCTCTCATAATCTACATGGAAAAAGGATCCGACGAATAATAGATATATGTATATTTGTGAAAGAACCACATCTTGCACACCTAGAATAAACAAAACGTTGTAATCAAATTTGCTGTGATAAAAAATAAAAAAGAGTTAAAAATACGCATAAGAAGTAATGAGCCATAACCATAAAGGGCTTTTTCCCGGCACATTCCATTCTAATTTACAACCTACAACACGACTTCCATTAAGGCTCTGTTGCCCTAGTAACCAGATTTGGTAAAGGAGAAATGCTGCCGCCTTGCGGCCGTTTCCCACAAGAGCGGCTTTAAACCCACAGCTAATGGTCACTGAACATTCACAAGGACTTGGGGCAGTAAAGGACACCTGCCCTCCAAAATTGTGCTGAGGTGGGGAATGAACAAAAAAATTCAAAACAGGCAAATCTTTCAGGAAGATAGTATGAGGTGGTAAGTTTTACTCACTCTCTTTAAAGAAAAGGAAAATGGATAAAAGCTCAACCTCAGGAAGTATTAGACTCATGCAATCTAATCTACAAAAAGGTTTCAACTCTCCCCAGTCGACTGACCATCAGCAAAAGGTCTACAAACAATAAAGGCTGCAGGCGTTTTAGAGAACTCTGTACCCTCTACTTGCTGGTGAGATGTGAAAGGGTAGCAGCCAATAATGAGAACAGAAAGGAGCTGCGTTGAAAAGTAAAAATTGAGGTACCATTCAATCCAGCAGGTGAACCACTGGGTCTGTCACCTGAGAAGACCAGAATCGAGAAGACACAGGCTGCAAAAGCTGCACTGCAGCCTTATTCACAATAGCCAAGACAGTGAAGCTACCAAAATGTCCATCAACAGGTGAATGGATAAAAAGTAGTGGTCCATGTACACGATGGAATCTTAGCCATGGAAAACAATGAAACACTGCTCTTTGAGGCACCACAGATGAGCCTGGAGATAATCACAAGACATGAGGTAAGTCGGAAAGCAAAAGACCTCTATCCTATGATATCACTTATAGGCGTTATCTAATAACTGACACAAATGAACCTATTTCCACAGAGAAAGACACTCACAGACTTAGAAAACAAACTATGCTCATCTAAAAGGAAAGGTGGGGGGGAATGGATCAATTAACATCAGTGTTACTATATGGATACAAATTCATATCATATACGTATATCAAAAAGACCGACCCTATAGCAAGGGAGGTCTACGGAACACTCTGTAATATTTTACCTGGGAAGAGGATCTGTACATGCATAGACATATATAATGTACAAATGAACCAGATATTGTAAACCTAGGACAAATAATATTCTAATCTATACCCCAATTAAAAAATTTAAAAAAAAAGAAGTAATGAGACATACACTAATGGGGGTTTCTCCTAGCACATTCCATTCTAATTTACAACCTAGGAACACGACTTCCAGAAAGACTCTGCTGCCCTAGTACCCAGATTTGACAACGGAGAAATGCTGCCTCCTTGTGGCCGTTTCCCTTAACAGCAGCTTTAAACCCATTGCTAAAGGTCCCTAAATATTCACCAACGTTGCAGTTCTGTAAATGACACCTGCCCTCCAAAAAAGGCCTGGGGTCGAAAATCGAGTAATAAATTCAAAAGAGGGCAACCTTCCAAGAAGACAAATTCAAGACGTATATGGTACTCATACTTTTTTCTGTTTTTTTTTCACAGAAAGGAAAAGGCGTGGGAAAATGTTGAATTTTAGGAATTTTTAAAGACATGCAAACCCAAATTAGAAAAACCTATCAGCTCACAGCAGTCAGAATGGCCATTAGCGAAAACGGTGCAAACAATAAATGCTGAAGGGATTGTGGAGAAATGCGTACCCTCGGTTCTAAGGGCCATGTGGTAAGAGCCACTAATGAAAACACAATGGAGGTGCTTTGAAAAGGGAAACATTGAGCTACCAGTCCATCAATCACACCCACTGCTGGGCCTATCTCCTGAGACAATGAGAATCAAAAAGTCACAGGCTGGCAATCCTGCACTCCAGCAATATTTACTATAGCCATCACTTGGAAGCAATGAAAATGTCCATCATCAGAGGAAGGAACCAAGAAGAAGTGGTCCATGTACACAATGGAATATTTCTCCAATAAAAACTATAAATTAAATTTAAAAAAACAAACAAAAGGAAGGAGATATCAGCTTCTGTGGGTTTACCCGGGCACATTCCACTCTAATTTATCAGCGAGGAACACCGCTGGCCGGGAGGTCTGTTTCCCTAGTTACCAGAGTGGGGATCGTAGAAAGGATGCCGCCCTCTGGCCGTTACCTGCAAAAGCAGCTGTAAAGCCTGTGCTAATGGTCACTTCATATGAACAAGTACTGCAGGGCTGTAAGTGAAACCTGCCCTCAAAATGTCTTGAGGGAAGTAATGGCCAAAACATTTTAAAATGTGACACATACTTGAAGCAAACACTTTGAAGAACTAAGCTGTAATCACAGTTTGAAAAATAAAACGGACATGCCTTACAGGCCAATTTCAACGGAATATGACACACATGCAGATTCAACCACAAATTGGTATCAGCTCACACCAGTCAGAATCGCCATCAGCAAGAAATCTATAAACAGTAAATGCTGAAGGTGTTGTGGAGAAATGCATACCGTGAACTTTAAGAGGGACATAACCTGGAAAGAGCCACTAATGAGAACAGAATGGAGGGGCCTTTAAAAGGTAAACATTGAGCTCCCGTATGATCCAGCCGGCCCATTCCTGGACCTATAACCTAGGAAGACAGAATTGGAAAGACACAGGCAGACAAATGTGCACTGCACAGTATTACAATAGCCAAGATATGGAAGTAACCAAAAAGTCCACCAACAGATGGGTGGACCAGGAAGAACTGCTACATGTCGAGATGGAATATTAGTTAGCGAAAGAATGAAACAGTGCCATTTGCAGTACCATAGGTGAGTCTAGAAGTAATCACGCAACTTGTGGTAAGTGAGAAAGCGAAAGACACAGGTCCTATCATATCACTTATAGGTGTTACCTAAAATTCGATACCAATGAAGATATTTCCACAGAGAAGGGCAATCACAGGTTCATTAAACTTATGGTTCACCAAATGGAAAGGTGTGAGGAGTAGATACATTACGACATTGGGGTTAACAGAGATATACAAACACATGTGAAATATATAATCACCAAATACCTACGGAATACCAAGAGAGGACTACTCAATATTCTCTCATAATCTACATGGAAAAAGGATCCGACGAATAATAGATATATGTATATTTGTGAAAGAACCACATCTTGCACACCTAGAATAAACAAAACGTTGTAATCAAATTTGCTGTGATAAAAAATAAAAAAGAGTTAAAAATACGCATAAGAAGTAATGAGCCATAACCATAAAGGGCTTTTTCCCGGCACATTCCATTCTAATTTACAACCTACAACACGACTTCCATTAAGGCTCTGTTGCCCTAGTAACCAGATTTGGTAAAGGAGAAATGCTGCCGCCTTGCGGCCGTTTCCCACAAGAGCGGCTTTAAACCCACAGCTAATGGTCACTGAACATTCACAAGGACTTGGGGCAGTAAAGGACACCTGCCCTCCAAAATTGTGCTGAGGTGGGGAATGAACAAAAAAATTCAAAACAGGCAAATCTTTCAGGAAGATAGTATGAGGTGGTAAGTTTTACTCACTCTCTTTAAAGAAAAGGAAAATGGATAAAAGCTCAACCTCAGGAAGTATTAGACTCATGCAATCTAATCTACAAAAAGGTTTCAACTCTCCCCAGTCGACTGACCATCAGCAAAAGGTCTACAAACAATAAAGGCTGCAGGCGTTTTAGAGAACTCTGTACCCTCTACTTGCTGGTGAGATGTGAAAGGGTAGCAGCCAATAATGAGAACAGAAAGGAGCTGCGTTGAAAAGTAAAAATTGAGGTACCATTCAATCCAGCAGGTGAACCACTGGGTCTGTCACCTGAGAAGACCAGAATCGAGAAGACACAGGCTGCAAAAGCTGCACTGCAGCCTTATTCACAATAGCCAAGACAGTGAAGCTACCAAAATGTCCATCAACAGGTGAATGGATAAAAAGTAGTGGTCCATGTACACGATGGAATCTTAGCCATGGAAAACAATGAAACACTGCTCTTTGAGGCACCACAGATGAGCCTGGAGATAATCACAAGACATGAGGTAAGTCGGAAAGCAAAAGACCTCTATCCTATGATATCACTTATAGGCGTTATCTAATAACTGACACAAATGAACCTATTTCCACAGAGAAAGACACTCACAGACTTAGAAAACAAACTATGCTCATCTAAAAGGAAAGGTGGGGGGGAATGGATCAATTAACATCAGTGTTACTATATGGATACAAATTCATATCATATACGTATATCAAAAAGACCGACCCTATAGCAAGGGAGGTCTACGGAACACTCTGTAATATTTTACCTGGGAAGAGGATCTGTACATGCATAGACATATATAATGTACAAATGAACCAGATATTGTAAACCTAGGACAAATAATATTCTAATCTATACCCCAATTAAAAAATTTAAAAAAAAAGAAGTAATGAGACATACACTAATGGGGGTTTCTCCTAGCACATTCCATTCTAATTTACAACCTAGGAACACGACTTCCAGAAAGACTCTGCTGCCCTAGTACCCAGATTTGACAACGGAGAAATGCTGCCTCCTTGTGGCCGTTTCCCTTAACAGCAGCTTTAAACCCATTGCTAAAGGTCCCTAAATATTCACCAACGTTGCAGTTCTGTAAATGACACCTGCCCTCCAAAAAAGGCCTGGGGTCGAAAATCGAGTAATAAATTCAAAAGAGGGCAACCTTCCAAGAAGACAAATTCAAGACGTATATGGTACTCATACTTTTTTCTGTTTTTTTTTCACAGAAAGGAAAAGGCGTGGGAAAATGTTGAATTTTAGGAATTTTTAAAGACATGCAAACCCAAATTAGAAAAACCTATCAGCTCACAGCAGTCAGAATGGCCATTAGCGAAAACGGTGCAAACAATAAATGCTGAAGGGATTGTGGAGAAATGCGTACCCTCGGTTCTAAGGGCCATGTGGTAAGAGCCACTAATGAAAACACAATGGAGGTGCTTTGAAAAGGGAAACATTGAGCTACCAGTCCATCAATCACACCCACTGCTGGGCCTATCTCCTGAGACAATGAGAATCAAAAAGTCACAGGCTGGCAATCCTGCACTCCAGCAATATTTACTATAGCCATCACTTGGAAGCAATGAAAATGTCCATCATCAGAGGAAGGAACCAAGAAGAAGTGGTCCATGTACACAATGGAATATTTCTCCAATAAAAACTATAAATTAAATTTAAAAAAACAAACAAAAGGAAGGAGATATCAGCTTCTGTGGGTTTACCCGGGCACATTCCACTCTAATTTATCAGCGAGGAACACCGCTGGCCGGGAGGTCTGTTTCCCTAGTTACCAGAGTGGGGATCGTAGAAAGGATGCCGCCCTCTGGCCGTTACCTGCAAAAGCAGCTGTAAAGCCTGTGCTAATGGTCACTTCATATGAACAAGTACTGCAGGGCTGTAAGTGAAACCTGCCCTCAAAATGTCTTGAGGGAAGTAATGGCCAAAACATTTTAAAATGTGACACATACTTGAAGCAAACACTTTGAAGAACTAAGCTGTAATCACAGTTTGAAAAATAAAACGGACATGCCTTACAGGCCAATTTCAACGGAATATGACACACATGCAGATTCAACCACAAATTGGTATCAGCTCACACCAGTCAGAATCGCCATCAGCAAGAAATCTATAAACAGTAAATGCTGAAGGTGTTGTGGAGAAATGCATACCGTGAACTTTAAGAGGGACATAACCTGGAAAGAGCCACTAATGAGAACAGAATGGAGGGGCCTTTAAAAGGTAAACATTGAGCTCCCGTATGATCCAGCCGGCCCATTCCTGGACCTATAACCTAGGAAGACAGAATTGGAAAGACACAGGCAGACAAATGTGCACTGCACAGTATTACAATAGCCAAGATATGGAAGTAACCAAAAAGTCCACCAACAGATGGGTGGACCAGGAAGAACTGCTACATGTCGAGATGGAATATTAGTTAGCGAAAGAATGAAACAGTGCCATTTGCAGTACCATAGGTGAGTCTAGAAGTAATCACGCAACTTGTGGTAAGTGAGAAAGCGAAAGACACAGGTCCTATCATATCACTTATAGGTGTTACCTAAAATTCGATACCAATGAAGATATTTCCACAGAGAAGGGCAATCACAGGTTCATTAAACTTATGGTTCACCAAATGGAAAGGTGTGAGGAGTAGATACATTACGACATTGGGGTTAACAGAGATATACAAACACATGTGAAATATATAATCACCAAATACCTACGGAATACCAAGAGAGGACTACTCAATATTCTCTCATAATCTACATGGAAAAAGGATCCGACGAATAATAGATATATGTATATTTGTGAAAGAACCACATCTTGCACACCTAGAATAAACAAAACGTTGTAATCAAATTTGCTGTGATAAAAAATAAAAAAGAGTTAAAAATACGCATAAGAAATAATGAGCCATAACCATAAAGGGCTTTTTCCCGGCACATTCCATTCTAATTTACAACCTACAACACGACTTCCATTAAGGCTCTGTTGCCCTAGTAACCAGATTTGGTAAAGGAGAAATGCTGCCGCCTTGCGGCCGTTTCCCACAAGAGCGGCTTTAAACCCACAGCTAATGGTCACTGAACATTCACAAGGACTTGGGGCAGTAAAGGACACCTGCCCTCCAAAATTGTGCTGAGGTGGGGAATGAACAAAAAAATTCAAAACAGGCAAATCTTTCAGGAAGATAGTATGAGGTGGTAAGTTTTACTCACTCTCTTTAAAGAAAAGGAAAATGGATAAAAGCTCAACCTCAGGAAGTATTAGACTCATGCAATCTAATCTACAAAAAGGTTTCAACTCTCCCCAGTCGACTGACCATCAGCAAAAGGTCTACAAACAATAAAGGCTGCAGGCGTTTTAGAGAACTCTGTACCCTCTACTTGCTGGTGAGATGTGAAAGGGTAGCAGCCAATAATGAGAACAGAAAGGAGCTGCGTTGAAAAGTAAAAATTGAGGTACCATTCAATCCAGCAGGTGAACCACTGGGTCTGTCACCTGAGAAGACCAGAATCGAGAAGACACAGGCTGCAAAAGCTGCACTGCAGCCTTATTCACAATAGCCAAGACAGTGAAGCTACCAAAATGTCCATCAACAGGTGAATGGATAAAAAGTAGTGGTCCATGTACACGATGGAATCTTAGCCATGGAAAACAATGAAACACTGCTCTTTGAGGCACCACAGATGAGCCTGGAGATAATCACAAGACATGAGGTAAGTCGGAAAGCAAAAGACCTCTATCCTATGATATCACTTATAGGCGTTATCTAATAACTGACACAAATGAACCTATTTCCACAGAGAAAGACACTCACAGACTTAGAAAACAAACTATGCTCATCTAAAAGGAAAGGTGGGGGGGAATGGATCAATTAACATCAGTGTTACTATATGGATACAAATTCATATCATATACGTATATCAAAAAGACCGACCCTATAGCAAGGGAGGTCTACGGAACACTCTGTAATATTTTACCTGGGAAGAGGATCTGTACATGCATAGACATATATAATGTACAAATGAACCAGATATTGTAAACCTAGGACAAATAATATTCTAATCTATACCCCAATTAAAAAATTTAAAAAAAAAGAAGTAATGAGACATACACTAATGGGGGTTTCTCCTAGCACATTCCATTCTAATTTACAACCTAGGAACACGACTTCCAGAAAGACTCTGCTGCCCTAGTACCCAGATTTGACAACGGAGAAATGCTGCCTCCTTGTGGCCGTTTCCCTTAACAGCAGCTTTAAACCCATTGCTAAAGGTCCCTAAATATTCACCAACGTTGCAGTTCTGTAAATGACACCTGCCCTCCAAAAAAGGCCTGGGGTCGAAAATCGAGTAATAAATTCAAAAGAGGGCAACCTTCCAAGAAGACAAATTCAAGACGTATATGGTACTCATACTTTTTTCTGTTTTTTTTTCACAGAAAGGAAAAGGCGTGGGAAAATGTTGAATTTTAGGAATTTTTAAAGACATGCAAACCCAAATTAGAAAAACCTATCAGCTCACAGCAGTCAGAATGGCCATTAGCGAAAACGGTGCAAACAATAAATGCTGAAGGGATTGTGGAGAAATGCGTACCCTCGGTTCTAAGGGCCATGTGGTAAGAGCCACTAATGAAAACACAATGGAGGTGCTTTGAAAAGGGAAACATTGAGCTACCAGTCCATCAATCACACCCACTGCTGGGCCTATCTCCTGAGACAATGAGAATCAAAAAGTCACAGGCTGGCAATCCTGCACTCCAGCAATATTTACTATAGCCATCACTTGGAAGCAATGAAAATGTCCATCATCAGAGGAAGGAACCAAGAAGAAGTGGTCCATGTACACAATGGAATATTTCTCCAATAAAAACTATAAATTAAATTTAAAAAAACAAACAAAAGGAAGGAGATATCAGCTTCTGTGGGTTTACCCGGGCACATTCCACTCTAATTTATCAGCGAGGAACACCGCTGGCCGGGAGGTCTGTTTCCCTAGTTACCAGAGTGGGGATCGTAGAAAGGATGCCGCCCTCTGGCCGTTACCTGCAAAAGCAGCTGTAAAGCCTGTGCTAATGGTCACTTCATATGAACAAGTACTGCAGGGCTGTAAGTGAAACCTGCCCTCAAAATGTCTTGAGGGAAGTAATGGCCAAAACATTTTAAAATGTGACACATACTTGAAGCAAACACTTTGAAGAACTAAGCTGTAATCACAGTTTGAAAAATAAAACGGACATGCCTTACAGGCCAATTTCAACGGAATATGACACACATGCAGATTCAACCACAAATTGGTATCAGCTCACACCAGTCAGAATCGCCATCAGCAAGAAATCTATAAACAGTAAATGCTGAAGGTGTTGTGGAGAAATGCATACCGTGAACTTTAAGAGGGACATAACCTGGAAAGAGCCACTAATGAGAACAGAATGGAGGGGCCTTTAAAAGGTAAACATTGAGCTCCCGTATGATCCAGCCGGCCCATTCCTGGACCTATAACCTAGGAA
The DNA here is from genome assembly GCF_028564815.1 of Eubalaena glacialis. Classification (NCBI taxonomy): domain Eukaryota; kingdom Metazoa; phylum Chordata; class Mammalia; order Artiodactyla; family Balaenidae; genus Eubalaena; species Eubalaena glacialis. The sequence continues at coordinate 133,849,213 of NC_083720.1, read as the reverse complement.
GACAGAATTGGAAAGACACAGGCAGACAAATGTGCACTGCACAGTATTACAATAGCCAAGATATGGAAGTAACCAAAAAGTCCACCAACAGATGGGTGGACCAGGAAGAACTGCTACATGTCGAGATGGAATATTAGTTAGCGAAAGAATGAAACAGTGCCATTTGCAGTACCATAGGTGAGTCTAGAAGTAATCACGCAACTTGTGGTAAGTGAGAAAGCGAAAGACACAGGTCCTATCATATCACTTATAGGTGTTACCTAAAATTCGATACCAATGAAGATATTTCCACAGAGAAGGGCAATCACAGGTTCATTAAACTTATGGTTCACCAAATGGAAAGGTGTGAGGAGTAGATACATTACGACATTGGGGTTAACAGAGATATACAAACACATGTGAAATATATAATCACCAAATACCTACGGAATACCAAGAGAGGACTACTCAATATTCTCTCATAATCTACATGGAAAAAGGATCCGACGAATAATAGATATATGTATATTTGTGAAAGAACCACATCTTGCACACCTAGAATAAACAAAACGTTGTAATCAAATTTGCTGTGATAAAAAATAAAAAAGAGTTAAAAATACGCATAAGAAGTAATGAGCCATAACCATAAAGGGCTTTTTCCCGGCACATTCCATTCTAATTTACAACCTACAACACGACTTCCATTAAGGCTCTGTTGCCCTAGTAACCAGATTTGGTAAAGGAGAAATGCTGCCGCCTTGCGGCCGTTTCCCACAAGAGCGGCTTTAAACCCACAGCTAATGGTCACTGAACATTCACAAGGACTTGGGGCAGTAAAGGACACCTGCCCTCCAAAATTGTGCTGAGGTGGGGAATGAACAAAAAAATTCAAAACAGGCAAGTCTTTCAGGAAGATAGTATGAGGTGGTAAGTTTTACTCACTCTCTTTAAAGAAAAGGAAAATGGATAAAAGCTCAACCTCAGGAAGTATTAGACTCATGCAATCTAATCTACAAAAAGGTTTCAACTCTCCCCAGTCGACTGACCATCAGCAAAAGGTCTACAAACAATAAAGGCTGCAGGCGTTTTAGAGAACTCTGTACCCTCTACTTGCTGGTGAGATGTGAAAGGGTAGCAGCCAATAATGAGAACAGAAAGGAGCTGCGTTGAAAAGGAAAAATTGAGGTACCATTCAATCCAGCAGGTGAACCACTGGGTCTGTCACCTGAGAAGACCAGAATCGAGAAGACACAGGCTGCAAAAGCTGCACTGCAGCCTTATTCACAATAGCCAAGACAGTGAAGCTACCAAAATGTCCATCAACAGGTGAATGGATAAAAAGTAGTGGTCCATGTACACGATGGAATCTTAGCCATGGAAAACAATGAAACACTGCTCTTTGAGGCACCACAGATGAGCCTGGAGATAATCACAAGACATGAGGTAAGTCGGAAAGCAAAAGACCTCTATCCTATGATATCACTTATAGGCGTTATCTAATAACTGACACAAATGAACCTATTTCCACAGAGAAAGACACTCACAGACTTAGAAAACAAACTATGCTCATCTAAAAGGAAAGGTGGGGGGGAATGGATCAATTAACATCAGTGTTACTATATGGATACAAATTCATATCATATACGTATATCAAAAAGACCGACCCTATAGCAAGGGAGGTCTACGGAACACTCTGTAATATTTTACCTGGGAAGAGGATCTGTACATGCATAGACATATATAATGTACAAATGAACCAGATATTGTAAACCTAGGACAAATAATATTCTAATCTATACCCCAATTAAAAAATTTAAAAAAAAAGAAGTAATGAGACATACACTAATGGGGGTTTCTCCTAGCACATTCCATTCTAATTTACAACCTAGGAACACGACTTCCAGAAAGACTCTGCTGCCCTAGTACCCAGATTTGACAACGGAGAAATGCTGCCTCCTTGTGGCCGTTTCCCTTAACAGCAGCTTTAAACCCATTGCTAAAGGTCCCTAAATATTCACCAACGTTGCAGTTCTGTAAATGACACCTGCCCTCCAAAAAAGGCCTGGGGTCGAAAATCGAGTAATAAATTCAAAAGAGGGCAACCTTCCAAGAAGACAAATTCAAGACGTATATGGTACTCATACTTTTTTCTGTTTTTTTTTCACAGAAAGGAAAAGGCGTGGGAAAATGTTGAATTTTAGGAATTTTTAAAGACATGCAAACCCAAATTAGAAAAACCTATCAGCTCACAGCAGTCAGAATGGCCATTAGCGAAAACGGTGCAAACAATAAATGCTGAAGGGATTGTGGAGAAATGCGTACCCTCGGTTCTAAGGGCCATGTGGTAAGAGCCACTAATGAAAACACAATGGAGGTGCTTTGAAAAGGGAAACATTGAGCTACCAGTCCATCAATCACACCCACTGCTGGGCCTATCTCCTGAGACAATGAGAATCAAAAAGTCACAGGCTGGCAATCCTGCACTCCAGCAATATTTACTATAGCCATCACTTGGAAGCAATGAAAATGTCCATCATCAGAGGAAGGAACCAAGAAGAAGTGGTCCATGTACACAATGGAATATTTCTCCAATAAAAACTATAAATTAAATTTAAAAAAACAAACAAAAGGAAGGAGATATCAGCTTCTGTGGGTTTACCCGGGCACATTCCACTCTAATTTATCAGCGAGGAACACCGCTGGCCGGGAGGTCTGTTTCCCTAGTTACCAGAGTGGGGATCGTAGAAAGGATGCCGCCCTCTGGCCGTTACCTGCAAAAGCAGCTGTAAAGCCTGTGCTAATGGTCACTTCATATGAACAAGTACTGCAGGGCTGTAAGTGAAACCTGCCCTCAAAATGTCTTGAGGGAAGTAATGGCCAAAACATTTTAAAATGTGACACATACTTGAAGCAAACACTTTGAAGAACTAAGCTGTAATCACAGTTTGAAAAATAAAACGGACATGCCTTACAGGCCAATTTCAACGGAATATGACACACATGCAGATTCAACCACAAATTGGTATCAGCTCACACCAGTCAGAATTGCCATCAGCAAGAAATCTATAAACAGTAAATGCTGAAGGTGTTGTGGAGAAATGCATACCGTGAACTTTAAGAGGGACATAACCTGGAAAGAGCCACTAATGAGAACAGAATGGAGGGGCCTTTAAAAGGTAAACATTGAGCTCCCGTATGATCCAGCCGGCCCATTCCTGGACCTATAACCTAGGAAGACAGAATTGGAAAGACACAGGCAGACAAATGTGCACTGCACAGTATTACAATAGCCAAGATATGGAAGTAACCAAAAAGTCCACCAACAGATGGGTGGACCAGGAAGAACTGCTACATGTCGAGATGGAATATTAGTTAGCGAAAGAATGAAACAGTGCCATTTGCAGTACCATAGGTGAGTCTAGAAGTAATCACGCAACTTGTGGTAAGTGAGAAAGCGAAAGACACAGGTCCTATCATATCACTTATAGGTGTTACCTAAAATTCGATACCAATGAAGATATTTCCACAGAGAAGGGCAATCACAGGTTCATTAAACTTATGGTTCACCAAATGGAAAGGTGTGAGGAGTAGATACATTACGACATTGGGGTTAACAGAGATATACAAACACATGTGAAATATATAATCACCAAATACCTACGGAATACCAAGAGAGGACTACTCAATATTCTCTCATAATCTACATGGAAAAAGGATCCGACGAATAATAGATATATGTATATTTGTGAAAGAACCACATCTTGCACACCTAGAATAAACAAAACGTTGTAATCAAATTTGCTGTGATAAAAAATAAAAAAGAGTTAAAAATACGCATAAGAAGTAATGAGCCATAACCATAAAGGGCTTTTTCCCGGCACATTCCATTCTAATTTACAACCTACAACACGACTTCCATTAAGGCTCTGTTGCCCTAGTAACCAGATTTGGTAAAGGAGAAATGCTGCCGCCTTGCGGCCGTTTCCCACAAGAGCGGCTTTAAACCCACAGCTAATGGTCACTGAACATTCACAAGGACTTGGGGCAGTAAAGGACACCTGCCCTCCAAAATTGTGCTGAGGTGGGGAATGAACAAAAAAATTCAAAACAGGCAAATCTTTCAGGAAGATAGTATGAGGTGGTAAGTTTTACTCACTCTCTTTAAAGAAAAGGAATATGGATAAAAGCTCAACCTCAGGAAGTATTAGACTCATGCAATCTAATCTACAAAAAGGTTTCAACTCTCCCCAGTCGACTGACCATCAGCAAAAGGTCTACAAACAATAAAGGCTGCAGGCGTTTTAGAGAACTCTGTACCCTCTACTTGCTGGTGAGATGTGAAAGGGTAACAGCCAATAATGAGACCAGAAAGGAGCTGCGTTGAAAAGGAAAAATTGAGGTACCATTCAATCCAGCAGGTGAACCACTGGGTCTGTCACCTGAGAAGACCAGAATCGAGAAGACACAGGCTGCAAAAGCTGCACTGCAGCCTTATTCACAATAGCCAAGACAGTGAAGCTACCAAAATGTCCATCAACAGGTGAATGGATAAAAAGTAGTGGTCCATGTACACGATGGAATCTTAGCCATGGAAAACAATGAAACACTGCTCTTTGAGGCACCACAGATGAGCCTGGAGATAATCACAAGACATGAGGTAAGTCGGAAAGCAAAAGACCTCTATCCTATGATATCACTTATAGGCGTTATCTAATAACTGACACAAATGAACCTATTTCCACAGAGAAAGACACTCACAGACTTAGAAAACAAACTATGCTCATCTAAAAGGAAAGGTGGGGGGGAATGGATCAATTAACATCAGTGTTACTATATGGATACAAATTCATATCATATACGTATATCAAAAAGACCGACCCTATAGCAAGGGAGGTCTACGAAACACTCTGTAATATTTTACCTGGGAAGAGGATCTGTACATGCATAGACATATATAATGTACAAATGAACCAGATATTGTAAACCTAGGACAAATAATATTCTAATCTATACCCCAATTAAAAAATTTAAAAAAAAAGAAGTAATGAGACATACACTAATGGGGGTTTCTCCTAGCACATTCCATTCTAATTTACAACCTAGGAACACGACTTCCAGAAAGACTCTGCTGCCCTAGTACCCAGATTTGACAACGGAGAAATGCTGCCTCCTTGTGGCCGTTTCCCTTAACAGCAGCTTTAAACCCATTGCTAAAGGTCCCTAAATATTCACCAACGTTGCAGTTCTGTAAATGACACCTGCCCTCCAAAAAAGGCCTGGGGTCGAAAATCGAGTAATAAATTCAAAAGAGGGCAACCTTCCAAGAAGACAAATTCAAGACGTATATGGTACTCATACTTTTTTCTGTTTTTTTTTCACAGAAAGGAAAAGGCGTGGGAAAATGTTGAATTTTAGGAATTTTTAAAGACATGCAAACCCAAATTAGAAAAACCTATCAGCTCACAGCAGTCAGAATGGCCATTAGCGAAAACGGTGCAAACAATAAATGCTGAAGGGATTGTGGAGAAATGCGTACCCTCGGTTCTAAGGGCCATGTGGTAAGAGCCACTAATGAAAACACAATGGAGGTGCTTTGAAAAGGGAAACATTGAGCTACCAGTCCATCAATCACACCCACTGCTGGGCCTATCTCCTGAGAAAATGAGAATCAAAAAGTCACAGGCTGGCAATCCTGCACTCCAGCAATATTTACTATAGCCATCACTTGGAAGCAATGAAAATGTCCATCATCAGAGGAAGGAACCAAGAAGAAGTGGTCCATGTACACAATGGAATATTTCTCCAATAAAAACTATAAATTAAATTTAAAAAACAAACAAAAGGAAGGAGATATCAGCTTCTGTGGGTTTACCCGGGCACATTCCACTCTAATTTATCAGCGAGGAACACCGCTGGCCGGGAGGTCTGTTTCCCTAGTTACCAGAGTGGGGATCGTAGAAAGGATGCCGCCCTCTGGCCGTTACCTGCAAAAGCAGCTGTAAAGCCTGTGCTAATGGTCACTTCATATGAACAAGTACTGCAGGGCTGTAAGTAAAACCTGCCCTCAAAATGTCTTGAGGGAAGTAATGGCCAAAACATTTTAAAATGTGACACATACTTGAAGCAAACACTTTGAAGAACTAAGCTGTAATCACAGTTTGAAAAATAAAACGGACATGCCTTACAGGCCAATTTCAACGGAATATGACACACATGCAGATTCAACCACAAATTGGTATCAGCTCACACCAGTCAGAATCGCCATCAGCAAGAAATCTATAAACAGTAAATGCTGAAGGTGTTGTGGAGAAATGCATACCGTGAACTTTAAGAGGGACATAACCTGGAAAGAGCCACTAATGAGAACAGAATGGAGGGGCCTTTAAAAGGTAAACATTGAGCTCCCGTATGATCCAGCCGGCCCATTCCTGGACCTATAACCTAGGAAGACAGAATTGGAAAGACACAGGCAGACAAATGTGCACTGCACAGTATTACAATAGCCAAGATATGGAAGTAACCAAAAAGTCCACCAACAGATGGGTGGACCAGGAAGAACTGCTACATGTCGAGATGGAATATTAGTTAGCGAAAGAATGAAACAGTGCCATTTGCAGTACCATAGGTGAGTCTAGAAGTAATCACGCAACTTGTGGTAAGTGAGAAAGCGAAAGACACAGGTCCTATCATATCACTTATAGGTGTTACCTAAAATTCGATACCAATGAAGATATTTCCACAGAGAAGGGCAATCACAGGTTCATTAAACTTATGGTTCACCAAATGGAAAGGTGTGAGGAGTAGATACATTACGACATTGGGGTTAACAGAGATATACAAACACATGTGAAATATATAATCACCAAATACCTACGGAATACCAAGAGAGGACTACTCAATATTCTCTCATAATCTACATGGAAAAAGGATCCGACGAATAATAGATATATGTATATTTGTGAAAGAACCACATCTTGCACACCTAGAATAAACAAAACGTTGTAATCAAATTTGCTGTGATAAAAAATAAAAAAGAGTTAAAAATACGCATAAGAAGTAATGAGCCATAACCATAAAGGGCTTTTTCCCGGCACATTCCATTCTAATTTACAACCTACAACACGACTTCCATTAAGGCTCTGTTGCCCTAGTAACCAGATTTGGTAAAGGAGAAATGCTGCCGCCTTGCGGCCGTTTCCCACAAGAGCGGCTTTAAACCCACAGCTAATGGTCACTGAACATTCACAAGGACTTGGGGCAGTAAAGGACACCTGCCCTCCAAAATTGTGCTGAGGTGGGGAATGAACAAAAAAATTCAAAACAGGCAAATCTTTCAGGAAGATAGTATGAGGTGGTAAGTTTTACTCACTCTCTTTAAAGAAAAGGAAAATGGATAAAAGCTCAACCTCAGGAAGTATTAGACTCATGCAATCTAATCTACAAAAAGGTTTCAACTCTCCCCAGTCGACTGACCATCAGCAAAAGGTCTACAAACAATAAAGGCTGCAGGCGTTTTAGAGAACTCTGTACCCTCTACTTGCTGGTGAGATGTGAAAGGGTAGCAGCCAATAATGAGAACAGAAAGGAGCTGCGTTGAAAAGTAAAAATTGAGGTACCATTCAATCCAGCAGGTGAACCACTGGGTCTGTCACCTGAGAAGACCAGAATCGAGAAGACACAGGCTGCAAAAGCTGCACTGCAGCCTTATTCACAATAGCCAAGACAGTGAAGCTACCAAAATGTCCATCAACAGGTGAATGGATAAAAAGTAGTGGTCCATGTACACGATGGAATCTTAGCCATGGAAAACAATGAAACACTGCTCTTTGAGGCACCACAGATGAGCCTGGAGATAATCACAAGACATGAGGTAAGTCGGAAAGCAAAAGACCTCTATCCTATGATATCACTTATAGGCGTTATCTAATAACTGACACAAATGAACCTATTTCCACAGAGAAAGACACTCACAGACTTAGAAAACAAACTATGCTCATCTAAAAGGAAAGGTGGGGGGGAATGGATCAATTAACATCAGTGTTACTATATGGATACAAATTCATATCATATACGTATATCAAAAAGACCGACCCTATAGCAAGGGAGGTCTACGGAACACTCTGTAATATTTTACCTGGGAAGAGGATCTGTACATGCATAGACATATATAATGTACAAATGAACCAGATATTGTAAACCTAGGACAAATAATATTCTAATCTATACCCCAATTAAAAAATTTAAAAAAAAAGAAGTAATGAGACATACACTAATGGGGGTTTCTCCTAGCACATTCCATTCTAATTTACAACCTAGGAACACGACTTCCAGAAAGACTCTGCTGCCCTAGTACCCAGATTTGACAACGGAGAAATGCTGCCTCCTTCTGGCCGTTTCCCTTAACAGCAGCTTTAAACCCATTGCTAAAGGTCCCTAAATATTCACCAACGTTGCAGTTCTGTAAATGACACCTGCCCTCCAAAAAAGGCCTGGGGTCGAAAATCGAGTAATAAATTCAAAAGAGGGCAACCTTCCAAGAAGACAAATTCAAGACGTATATGGTACTCATACTTTTTTCTGTTTTTTTTTCACAGAAAGGAAAAGGCGTGGGAAAATGTTGAATTTTAGGAATTTTTAAAGACATGCAAACCCAAATTAGAAAAACCTATCAGCTCACAGCAGTCAGAATGGCCATTAGCGAAAACGGTGCAAACAATAAATGCTGAAGGGATTGTGGAGAAATGCGTACCCTCGGTTCTAAGGGCCATGTGGTAAGAGCCACTAATGAAAACACAATGGAGGTGCTTTGAAAAGGGAAACATTGAGCTACCAGTCCATCAATCACACCCACTGCTGGGCCTATCTCCTGAGAAAATGAGAATCAAAAAGTCACAGGCTGGCAATCCTGCACTCCAGCAATATTTACTATAGCCATCACTTGGAAGCAATGAAAATGTCCATCATCAGAGGAAGGAACCAAGAAGAAGTGGTCCATGTACACAATGGAATATTTCTCCAATAAAAACTATAAATTAAATTTAAAAAAACAAACAAAAGGAAGGAGATATCAGCTTCTGTGGGTTTACCCGGGCACATTCCACTCTAATTTATCAGCGAGGAACACCGCTGGCCGGGAGGTCTGTTTCCCTAGTTACCAGAGTGGGGATCGTAGAAAGGATGCCGCCCTCTGGCCGTTACCTGCAAAAGCAGCTGTAAAGCCTGTGCTAATGGTCACTTCATATGAACAAGTACTGCAGGGCTGTAAGTGAAACCTGCCCTCAAAATGTCTTGAGGGAAGTAATGGCCAAAACATTTTAAAATGTGACACATACTTGAAGCAAACACTTTGAAGAACTAAGCTGTAATCACAGTTTGAAAAATAAAACGGACATGCCTTACAGGCCAATTTCAACGGAATATGACACACATGCAGATTCAACCACAAATTGGTATCAGCTCACACCAGTCAGAATCGCCATCAGCAAGAAATCTATAAACAGTAAATGCTGAAGGTGTTGTGGAGAAATGCATACCGTGAACTTTAAGAGGGACATAACCTGGAAAGAGCCACTAATGAGAACAGAATGGAGGGGCCTTTAAAAGGTAAACATTGAGCTCCCGTATGATCCAGCCGGCCCATTCCTGGACCTATAACCTAGGAAGACAGAATTGGAAAGACACAGGCAGACAAATGTGCACTGCACAGTATTACAATAGCCAAGATATGGAAGTAACCAAAAAGTCCACCAACAGATGGGTGGACCAGGAAGAACTGCTACATGTCGAGATGGAATATTAGTTAGCGAAAGAATGAAACAGTGCCATTTGCAGTACCATAGGTGAGTCTAGAAGTAATCACGCAACTTGTGGTAAGTGAGAAAGCGAAAGACACAGGTCCTATCATATCACTTATAGGTGTTACCTAAAATTCGATACCAATGAAGATATTTCCACAGAGAAGGGCAATCACAGGTTCATTAAACTTATGGTTCACCAAATGGAAAGGTGTGAGGAGTAGATACATTACGACATTGGGGTTAACAGAGATATACAAACACATGTGAAATATATAATCACCAAATACCTACGGAATACCAAGAGAGGACTACTCAATATTCTCTCATAATCTACATGGAAAAAGGATCCGACGAATAATAGATATATGTATATTTGTGAAAGAACCACATCTTGCACACCTAGAATAAACAAAACGTTGTAATCAAATTTGCTGTGATAAAAAATAAAAAAGAGTTAAAAATACGCATAAGAAGTAATGAGCCATAACCATAAAGGGCTTTTTCCCGGCACATTCCATTCTAATTTACAACCTACAACACGACTTCCATTAAGGCTCTGTTGCCCTAGTAACCAGATTTGGTAAAGGAGAAATGCTGCCGCCTTGCGGCCGTTTCCCACAAGAGCGGCTTTAAACCCACAGCTAATGGTCACTGAACATTCACAAGGACTTGGGGCAGTAAAGGACACCTGCCCTCCAAAATTGTGCTGAGGTGGGGAATGAACAAAAAAATTCAAAACAGGCAAATCTTTCAGGAAGATAGTATGAGGTGGTAAGTTTTACTCACTCTCTTTAAAGAAAAGGAAAATGGATAAAAGCTCAACCTCAGGAAGTATTAGACTCATGCAATCTAATCTACAAAAAGGTTTCAACTCTCCCCAGTCGACTGACCATCAGCAAAAGGTCTACAAACAATAAAGGCTGCAGGCGTTTTAGAGAACTCTGTACCCTCTACTTGCTGGTGAGATGTGAAAGGGTAGCAGCCAATAATGAGAACAGAAAGGAGCTGCGTTGAAAAGTAAAAATTGAGGTACCATTCAATCCAGCAGGTGAACCACTGGGTCTGTCACCTGAGAAGACCAGAATCGAGAAGACACAGGCTGCAAAAGCTGCACTGCAGCCTTATTCACAATAGCCAAGACAGTGAAGCTACCAAAATGTCCATCAACAGGTGAATGGATAAAAAGTAGTGGTCCATGTACACGATGGAATCTTAGCCATGGAAAACAATGAAACACTGCTCTTTGAGGCACCACAGATGAGCCTGGAGATAATCACAAGACATGAGGTAAGTCGGAAAGCAAAAGACCTCTATCCTATGATATCACTTATAGGCGTTATCTAATAACTGACACAAATGAACCTATTTCCACAGAGAAAGACACTCACAGACTTAGAAAACAAACTATGCTCATCTAAAAGGAAAGGTGGGGGGGAATGGATCAATTAACATCAGTGTTACTATATGGATACAAATTCATATCATATACGTATATCAAAAAGACCGACCCTATAGCAAGGGAGGTCTACGGAACACTCTGTAATATTTTACCTGGGAAGAGGATCTGTACATGCATAGACATATATAATGTACAAATGAACCAGATATTGTAAACCTAGGACAAATAATATTCTAATCTATACCCCAATTAAAAAATTTAAAAAAAAAGAAGTAATGAGACATACACTAATGGGGGTTTCTCCTAGCACATTCCATTCTAATTTACAACCTAGGAACACGACTTCCAGAAAGACTCTGCTGCCCTAGTACCCAGATTTGACAACGGAGAAATGCTGCCTCCTTCTGGCCGTTTCCCTTAACAGCAGCTTTAAACCCATTGCTAAAGGTCCCTAAATATTCACCAACGTTGCAGTTCTGTAAATGACACCTGCCCTCCAAAAAAGGCCTGGGGTCGAAAATCGAGTAATAAATTCAAAAGAGGGCAACCTTCCAAGAAGACAAATTCAAGACGTATATGGTACTCATACTTTTTTCTGTTTTTTTTTCACAGAAAGGAAAAGGCGTGGGAAAATGTTGAATTTTAGGAATTTTTAAAGACATGCAAACCCAAATTAGAAAAACCTATCAGCTCACAGCAGTCAGAATGGCCATTAGCGAAAACGGTGCAAACAATAAATGCTGAAGGGATTGTGGAGAAATGCGTACCCTCGGTTCTAAGGGCCATGTGGTAAGAGCCACTAATGAAAACACAATGGAGGTGCTTTGAAAAGGGAAACATTGAGCTACCAGTCCATCAATCACACCCACTGCTGGGCCTATCTCCTGAGAAAATGAGAATCAAAAAGTCACAGGCTGGCAATCCTGCACTCCAGCAATATTTACTATAGCCATCACTTGGAAGCAATGAAAATGTCCATCATCAGAGGAAGGAACCAAGAAGAAGTGGTCCATGTACACAATGGAATATTTCTCCAATAAAAACTATAAATTAAATTTAAAAAAACAAACAAAAGGAAGGAGATATCAGCTTCTGTGGGTTTACCCGGGCACATTCCACTCTAATTTATCAGCGAGGAACACCGCTGGCCGGGAGGTCTGTTTCCCTAGTTACCAGAGTGGGGATCGTAGAAAGGATGCCGCCCTCTGGCCGTTACCTGCAAAAGCAGCTGTAAAGCCTGTGCTAATGGTCACTTCATATGAACAAGTACTGCAGGGCTGTAAGTGAAACCTGCCCTCAAAATGTCTTGAGGGAAGTAATGGCCAAAACATTTTAAAATGTGACACATACTTGAAGCAAACACTTTGAAGAACTAAGCTGTAATCACAGTTTGAAAAATAAAACGGACATGCCTTACAGGCCAATTTCAACGGAATATGACACACATGCAGATTCAACCACAAATTGGTATCAGCTCACACCAGTCAGAATCGCCATCAGCAAGAAATCTATAAACAGTAAATGCTGAAGGTGTTGTGGAGAAATGCATACCGTGAACTTTAAGAGGGACATAACCTGGAAAGAGCCACTAATGAGAACAGAATGGAGGGGCCTTTAAAAGGTAAACATTGAGCTCCCGTATGATCCAGCCGGCCCATTCCTGGACCTATAACCTAGGAAGACAGAATTGGAAAGACACAGGCAGACAAATGTGCACTGCACAGTATTACAATAGCCAAGATATGGAAGTAACCAAAAAGTCCACCAACAGATGGGTGGACCAGGAAGAACTGCTACATGTCGAGATGGAATATTAGTTAGCGAAAGAATGAAACAGTGCCATTTGCAGTACCATAGGTGAGTCTAGAAGTAATCACGCAACTTGTGGTAAGTGAGAAAGCGAAAGACACAGGTCCTATCATATCACTTATAGGTGTTACCTAAAATTCGATACCAATGAAGATATTTCCACAGAGAAGGGCAATCACAGGTTCATTAAACTTATGGTTCACCAAATGGAAAGGTGTGAGGAGTAGATACATTACGACATTGGGGTTAACAGAGATATACAAACACATGTGAAATATATAATCACCAAATACCTACGGAATACCAAGAGAGGACTACTCAATATTCTCTCATAATCTACATGGAAAAAGGATCCGACGAATAATAGATATATGTATATTTGTGAAAGAACCACATCTTGCACACCTAGAATAAACAAAACGTTGTAATCAAATTTGCTGTGATAAAAAATAAAAAAGAGTTAAAAATACGCATAAGAAGTAATGAGCCATAACCATAAAGGGCTTTTTCCCGGCACATTCCATTCTAATTTACAACCTACAACACGACTTCCATTAAGGCTCTGTTGCCCTAGTAACCAGATTTGGTAAAGGAGAAATGCTGCCGCCTTGCGGCCGTTTCCCACAAGAGCGGCTTTAAACCCACAGCTAATGGTCACTGAACATTCACAAGGACTTGGGGCAGTAAAGGACACCTGCCCTCCAAAATTGTGCTGAGGTGGGGAATGAACAAAAAAATTCAAAACAGGCAAATCTTTCAGGAAGATAGTATGAGGTGGTAAGTTTTACTCACTCTCTTTAAAGAAAAGGAAAATGGATAAAAGCTCAACCTCAGGAAGTATTAGACTCATGCAATCTAATCTACAAAAAGGTTTCAACTCTCCCCAGTCGACTGACCATCAGCAAAAGGTCTACAAACAATAAAGGCTGCAGGTGCTTTAGAGAACTCTGTACCCTCTACTTGCTGGTGAGATGTGAAAGGGTAACAGCCAATAATGAGAACAGAAAGGAGCTGCGTTGAAAAGGAAAAATTGAGGTACCATTCAATCCAGCAGGTGAACCACTGGGTCTGTCACCTGAGAAGACCAGAATCGAGAAGACACAGGCTGCAAAAGCTGCACTGCAGCCTTATTCACAATAGCCAAGACAGTGAAGCTACCAAAATGTCCATCAACAGGTGAATGGATAAAAAGTAGTGGTCCATGTACACGATGGAATCTTAGCCATGGAAAACAATGAAACACTGCTCTTTGAGGCACCACAGATGAGCCTGGAGATAATCACAAGACATGAGGTAAGTCGGAAAGCAAAAGACCTCTATCCTATGATATCACTTATAGGCGTTATCTAATAACTGACACAAATGAACCTATTTCCACAGAGAAAGACACTCACAGACTTAGAAAACAAACTATGCTCATCTAAAAGGAAAGGTGGGGGGGAATGGATCAATTAACATCAGTGTTACTATATGGATACAAATTCATATCATATACGTATATCAAAAAGACCGACCCTATAGCAAGGGAGGTCTACGGAACACTCTGTAATATTTTACCTGGGAAGAGGATCTGTACATGCATAGACATATATAATGTACAAATGAACCAGATATTGTAAACCTAGGACAAATAATATTCTAATCTATACCCCAATTAAAAAATTTAAAAAAAAAGAAGTAATGAGACATACACTAATGGGGGTTTCTCCTAGCACATTCCATTCTAATTTACAACCTAGGAACACGACTTCCAGAAAGACTCTGCTGCCCTAGTACCCAGATTTGACAACGGAGAAATGCTGCCTCCTTGTGGCCGTTTCCCTTAACAGCAGCTTTAAACCCATTGCTAAAGGTCCCTAAATATTCACCAACGTTGCAGTTCTGTAAATGACACCTGCCCTCCAAAAAAGGCCTGGGGTCGAAAATCGAGTAATAAATTCAAAAGAGGGCAACCTTCCAAGATGACAAATTCAAGACGTATATGGTACTCATACTTTTTTCTGTTTTTTTTTCACAGAAAGGAAAAGGCGTGGGAAAATGTTGAATTTTAGGAATTTTTAAAGACATGCAAACCCAAATTAGAAAAACCTATCAGCTCACAGCAGTCAGAATGGCCATTAGCGAAAACGGTGCAAACAATAAATGCTGAAGGGATTGTGGAGAAATGCGTACCCTCGGTTCTAAGGGCCATGTGGTAAGAGCCACTAATGAAAACACAATGGAGGTGCTTTGAAAAGGGAAACATTGAGCTACCAGTCCATCAATCACACCCACTGCTGGGCCTATCTCCTGAAAAAATGAGAATCAAAAAGTCACAGGCTGGCAATCCTGCACTCCAGCAATATTTACTATAGCCATCACTTGGAAGCAATGAAAATGTCCATCATCAGAGGAAGGAACCAAGAAGAAGTGGTCCATGTACACAATGGAATATTTCTCCAATAAAAACTATAAATTAAATTTAAAAAAACAAACAAAAGGAAGGAGATATCAGCTTCTGTGGGTTTACCCGGGCACATTCCACTCTAATTTATCAGCGAGGAACACCGCTGGCCGGGAGGTCTGTTTCCCTAGTTACCAGAGTGGGGATCGTAGAAAGGATGCCGCCCTCTGGCCGTTACCTGCAAAAGCAGCTGTAAAGCCTGTGCTAATGGTCACTTCATATGAACAAGTACTGCAGGGCTGTAAGTGAAACCTGCCCTCAAAATGTCTTGAGGGAAGTAATGGCCAAAACATTTTAAAATGTGACACATACTTGAAGCAAACACTTTGAAGAACTAAGCTGTAATCACAGTTTGAAAAATAAAACGGACATGCCTTACAGGCCAATTTCAACGGAATATGACACACATGCAGATTCAACCACAAATTGGTATCAGCTCACACCAGTCAGAATCGCCATCAGCAAGAAATCTATAAACAGTAAATGCTGAAGGTGTTGTGGAGAAATGCATACCGTGAACTTTAAGAGGGACATAACCTGGAAAGAGCCACTAATGAGAACAGAATGGAGGGGCCTTTAAAAGGTAAACATTGAGCTCCCGTATGATCCAGCCGGCCCATTCCTGGACCTATAACCTAGGAAGACAGAATTGGAAAGACACAGGCAGACAAATGTGCACTGCACAGTATTACAATAGCCAAGATATGGAAGTAACCAAAAAGTCCACCAACACATGGGTGGACCAGGAAGAACTGCTACATGTCGAGATGGAATATTAGTTAGCGAAAGAATGAAACAGTGCCATTTGCAGTACCATAGGTGAGTCTAGAAGTAATCACGCAACTTGTGGTAAGTGAGAAAGCGAAAGACACAGGTCCTATCATATCACTTATAGGTGTTACCTAAAATTCGATACCAATGAAGATATTTCCACAGAGAAGGGCAATCACAGGTTCATTAAACTTATGGTTCACCAAATGGAAAGGTGTGAGGAGTAGATACATTACGACATTGGGGTTAACAGAGATATACAAACACATGTGAAATATATAATCACCAAATACCTACGGAATACCAAGAGAGGACTACTCAATATTCTCTCATAATCTACATGGAAAAAGGATCCGACGAATAATAGATACATGTATATTTGTGAAAGAACCACATCTTGCACACCTAGAATAAACAAAACGTTGTAATCAAATTTGCTGTGATAAAAAATAAAAAAGAGTTAAAAATACGCATAAGAAGTAATGAGCCATAAACATAAAGGGCTTTTTCCTGGCACATTCCATTCTAATTTACAACCTACAACACGACTTCCATTAAGGCTCTGTTGCCCTAGTAACCAGATTTGGTAAAGGAGAAATGCTGCCGCCTTGCGGCCGTTTCCCACAAGAGCGGCTTTAAACCCACAGCTAATGGTCACTGAACATTCACAAGGACTTGGGGCAGTAAAGGACACCTGCCCTCCAAAATTGTGCTGAGGTGGGGAATGAACAAAAAAATTCAAAACAGGCAAATCTTTCAGGAAGATAGTATGAGGTGGTAAGTTTTACTCACTCTCTTTAAAGAAAAGGAAAATGGATAAAAGCTCAACCTCAGGAAGTATTAGACTCATGCAATCTAATCTACAAAAAGGTTTCAACTCTCCCCAGTCGACTGACCATCAGCAAAAGGTCTACAAACAATAAAGGCTGCAGGCGTTTTAGAGAACTCTGTACCCTCTACTTGCTGGTGAGATGTGAAAGGGTAACAGCCAATAATGAGAACAGAAAGGAGCTGCGTTGAAAAGGAAAAATTGAGGTACCATTCAATCCAGCAGGTGAACCACTGGGTCTGTCACCTGAGAAGACCAGAATCGAGAAGACACAGGCTGCAAAAGCTGCACTGCAGCCTTATTCACAATAGCCAAGACAGTGAAGCTACCAAAATGTCCATCAACAGGTGAATGGATAAAAAGTAGTGGTCCATGTACACGATGGAATCTTAGCCATGGAAAACAATGAAACACTGCTCTTTGAGGCACCACAGATGAGCCTGGAGATAATCACAAGACATGAGGTAAGTCGGAAAGCAAAAGACCTCTATCCTATGATATCACTTATAGGCGTTATCTAATAACTGACACAAATGAACCTATTTCCACAGAGAAAGACACTCACAGACTTAGAAAACAAACTATGCTCATCTAAAAGGAAAGGTGGGGGGGAATGGATCAATTAACATCAGTGTTACTATATGGATACAAATTCATATCATATACGTATATCAAAAAGACCGACCCTATAGCAAGGGAGGTCTACGGAACACTCTGTAATATTTTACCTGGGAAGAGGATCTGTACATGCATAGACATATATAATGTACAAATGAACCAGATATTGTAAACCTAGGACAAATAATATTCTAATCTATACCCCAATTAAAAAATTTAAAAAAAAAGAAGTAATGAGACATACACTAATGGGGGTTTCTCCTAGCACATTCCATTCTAATTTACAACCTAGGAACACGACTTCCAGAAAGACTCTGCTGCCCTAGTACCCAGATTTGACAACGGAGAAATGCTGCCTCCTTCTGGCCGTTTCCCTTAACAGCAGCTTTAAACCCATTGCTAAAGGTCCCTAAATATTCACCAACGTTGCAGTTCTGTAAATGACACCTGCCCTCCAAAAAAGGCCTGGGGTCGAAAATCGAGTAATAAATTCAAAAGAGGGCAACCTTCCAAGAAGACAAATTCAAGACGTATATGGTACTCATACTTTTTTCTGTTTTTTTTTCACAGAAAGGAAAAGGCGTGGGAAAATGTTGAATTTTAGGAATTTTTAAAGACATGCAAACCCAAATTAGAAAAACCTATCAGCTCACAGCAGTCAGAATGGCCATTAGCGAAAACGGTGCAAACAATAAATGCTGAAGGGATTGTGGAGAAATGCGTACCCTCGGTTCTAAGGGCCATGTGGTAAGAGCCACTAATGAAAACACAATGGAGGTGCTTTGAAAAGGGAAACATTGAGCTACCAGTCCATCAATCACACCCACTGCTGGGCCTATCTCCTGAGAAAATGAGAATCAAAAAGTCACAGGCTGGCAATCCTGCACTCCAGCAATATTTACTATAGCCATCACTTGGAAGCAATGAAAATGTCCATCATCAGAGGAAGGAACCAAGAAGAAGTGGTCCATGTACACAATGGAATATTTCTCCAATAAAAACTATAAATTAAATTTAAAAAAACAAACAAAAGGAAGGAGATATCAGCTTCTGTGGGTTTACCCGGGCACATTCCACTCTAATTTATCAGCGAGGAACACCGCTGGCCGGGAGGTCTGTTTCCCTAGTTACCAGAGTGGGGATCGTAGAAAGGATGCCGCCCTCTGGCCGTTACCTGCAAAAGCAGCTGTAAAGCCTGTGCTAATGGTCACTTCATATGAACAAGTACTGCAGGGCTGTAAGTGAAACCTGCCCTCAAAATGTCTTGAGGGAAGTAATGGCCAAAACATTTTAAAATGTGACACATACTTGAAGCAAACACTTTGAAGAACTAAGCTGTAATCACAGTTTGAAAAATAAAACGGACATGCCTTACAGGCCAATTTCAACGGAATATGACACACATGCAGATTCAACCACAAATTGGTATCAGCTCACACCAGTCAGAATCGCCATCAGCAAGAAATCTATAAACAGTAAATGCTGAAGGTGTTGTGGAGAAATGCATACCGTGAACTTTAAGAGGGACATAACCTGGAAAGAGCCACTAATGAGAACAGAATGGAGGGGCCTTTAAAAGGTAAACATTGAGCTCCCGTATGATCCAGCCGGCCCATTCCTGGACCTATAACCTAGGAAGACAGAATTGGAAAGACACAGGCAGACAAATGTGCACTGCACAGTATTACAATAGCCAAGATATGGAAGTAACCAAAAAGTCCACCAACACATGGGTGGACCAGGAAGAACTGCTACATGTCGAGATGGAATATTAGTTAGCGAAAGAATGAAACAGTGCCATTTGCAGTACCATAGGTGAGTCTAGAAGTAATCACGCAACTTGTGGTAAGTGAGAAAGCGAAAGACACAGGTCCTATCATATCACTTATAGGTGTTACCTAAAATTCGATACCAATGAAGATATTTCCACAGAGAAGGGCAATCACAGGTTCATTAAACTTATGGTTCACCAAATGGAAAGGTGTGAGGAGTAGATACATTACGACATTGGGGTTAACAGAGATATACAAACACATGTGAAATATATAATCACCAAATACCTACGGAATACCAAGAGAGGACTACTCAATATTCTCTCATAATCTACATGGAAAAAGGATCCGACGAATAATAGATATATGTATATTTGTGAAAGAACCACATCTTGCACACCTAGAATAAACAAAACGTTGTAATCAAATTTGCTGTGATAAAAAATAAAAAAGAGTTAAAAATACGCATAAGAAGTAATGAGCCATAACCATAAAGGGCTTTTTCCCGGCACATTCCATTCTAATTTACAACCTACAACACGACTTCCATTAAGGCTCTGTTGCCCTAGTAACCAGATTTGGTAAAGGAGAAATGCTGCCGCCTTGCGGCCGTTTCCCACAAGAGCGGCTTTAAACCCACAGCTAATGGTCACTGAACATTCACAAGGACTTGGGGCAGTAAAGGACACCTGCCCTCCAAAATTGTGCTGAGGTGGGGAATGAACAAAAAAATTCAAAACAGGCAAATCTTTCAGGAAGATAGTATGAGGTGGTAAGTTTTACTCACTCTCTTTAAAGAAAAGGAAAATGGATAAAAGCTCAACCTCAGGAAGTATTAGACTCATGCAATCTAATCTACAAAAAGGTTTCAACTCTCCCCAGTCGACTGACCATCAGCAAAAGGTCTACAAACAATAAAGGCTGCAGGTGCTTTAGAGAACTCTGTACCCTCTACTTGCTGGTGAGATGTGAAAGGGTAACAGCCAATAATGAGAACAGAAAGGAGCTGCGTTGAAAAGGAAAAATTGAGGTACCATTCAATCCAGCAGGTGAACCACTGGGTCTGTCACCTGAGAAGACCAGAATCGAGAAGACACAGGCTGCAAAAGCTGCACTGCAGCCTTATTCACAATAGCCAAGACAGTGAAGCTACCAAAATGTCCATCAACAGGTGAATGGATAAAAAGTAGTGGTCCATGTACACGATGGAATCTTAGCCATGGAAAACAATGAAACACTGCTCTTTGAGGCACCACAGATGAGCCTGGAGATAATCACAAGACATGAGGTAAGTCGGAAAGCAAAAGACCTCTATCCTATGATATCACTTATAGGCGTTATCTAATAACTGACACAAATGAACCTATTTCCACAGAGAAAGACACTCACAGACTTAGAAAACAAACTATGCTCATCTAAAAGGAAAGGTGGGGGGGAATGGATCAATTAACATCAGTGTTACTATATGGATACAATTTCATATCATATACGTATATCAAAAAGACCGACCCTATAGCAAGGGAGGTCTACGGAACACTCTGTAATATTTTACCTGGGAAGAGGATCTGTACATGCATAGACATATATAATGTACAAATGAACCAGATATTGTAAACCTAGGACAAATAATATTCTAATCTATACCCCAATTAAAAAATTTAAAAAAAAAGAAGTAATGAGACATACACTAATGGGGGTTTCTCCTAGCACATTCCATTCTAATTTACAACCTAGGAACACGACTTCCAGAAAGACTCTGCTGCCCTAGTACCCAGATTTGACAACGGAGAAATGCTGCCTCCTTGTGGCCGTTTCCCTTAACAGCAGCTTTAAACCCATTGCTAAAGGTCCCTAAATATTCACCAACGTTGCAGTTCTGTAAATGACACCTGCCCTCCAAAAAAGGCCTGGGGTCGAAAATCGAGTAATAAATTCAAAAGAGGGCAACCTTCCAAGATGACAA
Source organism: Eubalaena glacialis (assembly GCF_028564815.1). Classification (NCBI taxonomy): domain Eukaryota; kingdom Metazoa; phylum Chordata; class Mammalia; order Artiodactyla; family Balaenidae; genus Eubalaena; species Eubalaena glacialis. Next base: position 133,827,833 of record NC_083720.1, on the reverse strand, counting down.
ATTCAAGACGTATATGGTACTCATACTTTTTTCTGTTTTTTTTTCACAGAAAGGAAAAGGCGTGGGAAAATGTTGAATTTTAGGAATTTTTAAAGACATGCAAACCCAAATTAGAAAAACCTATCAGCTCACAGCAGTCAGAATGGCCATTAGCGAAAACGGTGCAAACAATAAATGCTGAAGGGATTGTGGAGAAATGCGTACCCTCGGTTCTAAGGGCCATGTGGTAAGAGCCACTAATGAAAACACAATGGAGGTGCTTTGAAAAGGGAAACATTGAGCTACCAGTCCATCAATCACACCCACTGCTGGGCCTATCTCCTGAAAAAATGAGAATCAAAAAGTCACAGGCTGGCAATCCTGCACTCCAGCAATATTTACTATAGCCATCACTTGGAAGCAATGAAAATGTCCATCATCAGAGGAAGGAACCAAGAAGAAGTGGTCCATGTACACAATGGAATATTTCTCCAATAAAAACTATAAATTAAATTTAAAAAAACAAACAAAAGGAAGGAGATATCAGCTTCTGTGGGTTTACCCGGGCACATTCCACTCTAATTTATCAGCGAGGAACACCGCTGGCCGGGAGGTCTGTTTCCCTAGTTACCAGAGTGGGGATCGTAGAAAGGATGCCGCCCTCTGGCCGTTACCTGCAAAAGCAGCTGTAAAGCCTGTGCTAATGGTCACTTCATATGAACAAGTACTGCAGGGCTGTAAGTGAAACCTGCCCTCAAAATGTCTTGAGGGAAGTAATGGCCAAAACATTTTAAAATGTGACACATACTTGAAGCAAACACTTTGAAGAACTAAGCTGTAATCACAGTTTGAAAAATAAAACGGACATGCCTTACAGGCCAATTTCAACGGAATATGACACACATGCAGATTCAACCACAAATTGGTATCAGCTCACACCAGTCAGAATCGCCATCAGCAAGAAATCTATAAACAGTAAATGCTGAAGGTGTTGTGGAGAAATGCATACCGTGAACTTTAAGAGGGACATAACCTGGAAAGAGCCACTAATGAGAACAGAATGGAGGGGCCTTTAAAAGGTAAACATTGAGCTCCCGTATGATCCAGCCGGCCCATTCCTGGACCTATAACCTAGGAAGACAGAATTGGAAAGACACAGGCAGACAAATGTGCACTGCACAGTATTACAATAGCCAAGATATGGAAGTAACCAAAAAGTCCACCAACACATGGGTGGACCAGGAAGAACTGCTACATGTCGAGATGGAATATTAGTTAGCGAAAGAATGAAACAGTGCCATTTGCAGTACCATAGGTGAGTCTAGAAGTAATCACGCAACTTGTGGTAAGTGAGAAAGCGAAAGACACAGGTCCTATCATATCACTTATAGGTGTTACCTAAAATTCGATACCAATGAAGATATTTCCACAGAGAAGGGCAATCACAGGTTCATTAAACTTATGGTTCACCAAATGGAAAGGTGTGAGGAGTAGATACATTACGACATTGGGGTTAACAGAGATATACAAACACATGTGAAATATATAATCACCAAATACCTACGGAATACCAAGAGAGGACTACTCAATATTCTCTCATAATCTACATGGAAAAAGGATCCGACGAATAATAGATATATGTATATTTGTGAAAGAACCACATCTTGCACACCTAGAATAAACAAAACGTTGTAATCAAATTTGCTGTGATAAAAAATAAAAAAGAGTTAAAAATACGCATAAGAAGTAATGAGCCATAACCATAAAGGGCTTTTTCCCGGCACATTCCATTCTAATTTACAACCTACAACACGACTTCCATTAAGGCTCTGTTGCCCTAGTAACCAGATTTGGTAAAGGAGAAATGCTGCCGCCTTGCGGCCGTTTCCCACAAGAGCGGCTTTAAACCCACAGCTAATGGTCACTGAACATTCACAAGGACTTGGGGCAGTAAAGGACACCTGCCCTCCAAAATTGTGCTGAGGTGGGGAATGAACAAAAAAATTCAAAACAGGCAAATCTTTCAGGAAGATAGTATGAGGTGGTAAGTTTTACTCACTCTCTTTAAAGAAAAGGAAAATGGATAAAAGCTCAACCTCAGGAAGTATTAGACTCATGCAATCTAATCTACAAAAAGGTTTCAACTCTCCCCAGTCGACTGACCATCAGCAAAAGGTCTACAAACAATAAAGGCTGCAGGCGTTTTAGAGAACTCTGTACCCTCTACTTGCTGGTGAGATGTGAAAGGGTAGCAGCCAATAATGAGAACAGAAAGGAGCTGCGTTGAAAAGGAAAAATTGAGGTACCATTCAATCCAGCAGGTGAACCACTGGGTCTGTCACCTGAGAAGACCAGAATCGAGAAGACACAGGCTGCAAAAGCTGCACTGCAGCCTTATTCACAATAGCCAAGACAGTGAAGCTACCAAAATGTCCATCAACAGGTGAATGGATAAAAAGTAGTGGTCCATGTACACGATGGAATCTTAGCCATGGAAAACAATGAAACACTGCTCTTTGAGGCACCACAGATGAGCCTGGAGATAATCACAAGACATGAGGTAAGTCGGAAAGCAAAAGACCTCTATCCTATGATATCACTTATAGGCGTTATCTAATAACTGACACAAATGAACCTATTTCCACAGAGAAAGACACTCACAGACTTAGAAAACAAACTATGCTCATCTAAAAGGAAAGGTGGGGGGGAATGGATCAATTAACATCAGTGTTACTATATGGATACAAATTCATATCATATACGTATATCAAAAAGACCGACCCTATAGCAAGGGAGGTCTACGGAACACTCTGTAATATTTTACCTGGGAAGAGGATCTGTACATGCATAGACATATATAATGTACAAATGAACCAGATATTGTAAACCTAGGACAAATAATATTCTAATCTATACCCCAATTAAAAAATTTAAAAAAAAAGAAGTAATGAGACATACACTAATGGGGGTTTCTCCTAGCACATTCCATTCTAATTTACAACCTAGGAACACGACTTCCAGAAAGACTCTGCTGCCCTAGTACCCAGATTTGACAACGGAGAAATGCTGCCTCCTTGTGGCCGTTTCCCTTAACAGCAGCTTTAAACCCATTGCTAAAGGTCCCTAAATATTCACCAACGTTGCAGTTCTGTAAATGACACCTGCCCTCCAAAAAAGGCCTGGGGTCGAAAATCGAGTAATAAATTCAAAAGAGGGCAACCTTCCAAGAAGACAAATTCAAGACGTATATGGTACTCATACTTTTTTCTGTTTTTTTTTCACAGAAAGGAAAAGGCGTGGGAAAATGTTGAATTTTAGGAATTTTTAAAGACATGCAAACCCAAATTAGAAAAACCTATCAGCTCACAGCAGTCAGAATGGCCATTAGCGAAAACGGTGCAAACAATAAATGCTGAAGGGATTGTGGAGAAATGCGTACCCTCGGTTCTAAGGGCCATGTGGTAAGAGCCACTAATGAAAACACAATGGAGGTGCTTTGAAAAGGGAAACATTGAGCTACCAGTCCATCAATCACACCCACTGCTGGGCCTATCTCCTGAGAAAATGAGAATCAAAAAGTCACAGGCTGGCAATCCTGCACTCCAGCAATATTTACTATAGCCATCACTTGGAAGCAATGAAAATGTCCATCATCAGAGGAAGGAACCAAGAAGAAGTGGTCCATGTACACAATGGAATATTTCTCCAATAAAAACTATAAATTAAATTTAAAAAAACAAACAAAAGGAAGGAGATATCAGCTTCTGTGGGTTTACCCGGGCACATTCCACTCTAATTTATCAGCGAGGAACACCGCTGGCCGGGAGGTCTGTTTCCCTAGTTACCAGAGTGGGGATCGTAGAAAGGATGCCGCCCTCTGGCCGTTACCTGCAAAAGCAGCTGTAAAGCCTGTGCTAATGGTCACTTCATATGAACAAGTACTGCAGGGCTGTAAGTGAAACCTGCCCTCAAAATGTCTTGAGGGAAGTAATGGCCAAAACATTTTAAAATGTGACACATACTTGAAGCAAACACTTTGAAGAACTAAGCTGTAATCACAGTTTGAAAAATAAAACGGACATGCCTTACAGGCCAATTTCAACGGAATATGACACACATGCAGATTCAACCACAAATTGGTATCAGCTCACACCAGTCAGAATCGCCATCAGCAAGAAATCTATAAACAGTAAATGCTGAAGGTGTTGTGGAGAAATGCATACCGTGAACTTTAAGAGGGACATAACCTGGAAAGAGCCACTAATGAGAACAGAATGGAGGGGCCTTTAAAAGGTAAACATTGAGCTCCCGTATGATCCAGCCGGCCCATTCCTGGACCTATAACCTAGGAAGACAGAATTGGAAAGACACAGGCAGACAAATGTGCACTGCACAGTATTACAATAGCCAAGATATGGAAGTAACCAAAAAGTCCACCAACAGATGGGTGGACCAGGAAGAACTGCTACATGTCGAGATGGAATATTAGTTAGCGAAAGAATGAAACAGTGCCATTTGCAGCACCATAGGTGAGTCTAGAAGTAATCACGCAACTTGTGGTAAGTGAGAAAGCGAAAGACACAGGTCCTATCATATCACTTATAGGTGTTACCTAAAATTCGATACCAATGAAGATATTTCCACAGAGAAGGGCAATCACAGGTTCATTAAACTTATGGTTCACCAAATGGAAAGGTGTGAGGAGTAGATACATTACGACATTGGGGTTAACAGAGATATACAAACACATGTGAAATATATAATCACCAAATACCTACGGAATACCAAGAGAGGACTACTCAATATTCTCTCATAATCTACATGGAAAAAGGATCCGACGAATAATAGATATATGTATATTTGTGAAAGAACCACATCTTGCACACCTAGAATAAACAAAACGTTGTAATCAAATTTGCTGTGATAAAAAATAAAAAAGAGTTAAAAATACGCATAAGAAGTAATGAGCCATAACCATAAAGGGCTTTTTCCCGGCACATTCCATTCTAATTTACAACCTACAACACGACTTCCATTAAGGCTCTGTTGCCCTAGTAACCAGATTTGGTAAAGGAGAAATGCTGCCGCCTTGCGGCCGTTTCCCACAAGAGCGGCTTTAAACCCACAGCTAATGGTCACTGAACATTCACAAGGACTTGGGGCAGTAAAGGACACCTGCCCTCCAAAATTGTGCTGAGGTGGGGAATGAACAAAAAAATTCAAAACAGGCAAATCTTTCAGGAAGATAGTATGAGGTGGTAAGTTTTACTCACTCTCTTTAAAGAAAAGGAAAATGGATAAAAGCTCAACCTCAGGAAGTATTAGACTCATGCAATCTAATCTACAAAAAGGTTTCAACTCTCCCCAGTCGACTGACCATCAGCAAAAGGTCTACAAACAATAAAGGCTGCAGGCGTTTTAGAGAACTCTGTACCCTCTACTTGCTGGTGAGATGTGAAAGGGTAGCAGCCAATAATGAGAACAGAAAGGAGCTGCGTTGAAAAGGAAAAATTGAGGTACCATTCAATCCAGCAGGTGAACCACTGGGTCTGTCACCTGAGAAGACCAGAATCGAGAAGACACAGGCTGCAAAAGCTGCACTGCAGCCTTATTCACAATAGCCAAGACAGTGAAGCTACCAAAATGTCCATCAACAGGTGAATGGATAAAAAGTAGTGGTCCATGTACACGATGGAATCTTAGCCATGGAAAACAATGAAACACTGCTCTTTGAGGCACCACAGATGAGCCTGGAGATAATCACAAGACATGAGGTAAGTCGGAAAGCAAAAGACCTCTATCCTATGATATCACTTATAGGCGTTATCTAATAACTGACACAAATGAACCTATTTCCACAGAGAAAGACACTCACAGACTTAGAAAACAAACTATGCTCATCTAAAAGGAAAGGTGGGGGGGAATGGATCAATTAACATCAGTGTTACTATATGGATACAAATTCATATCATATACGTATATCAAAAAGACCGACCCTATAGCAAGGGAGGTCTACGGAACACTCTGTAATATTTTACCTGGGAAGAGGATCTGTACATGCATAGACATATATAATGTACAAATGAACCAGATATTGTAAACCTAGGACAAATAATATTCTAATCTATACCCCAATTAAAAAATTTAAAAAAAAAGAAGTAATGAGACATACACTAATGGGGGTTTCTCCTAGCACATTCCATTCTAATTTACAACCTAGGAACACGACTTCCAGAAAGACTCTGCTGCCCTAGTACCCAGATTTGACAACGGAGAAATGCTGCCTCCTTGTGGCCGTTTCCCTTAACAGCAGCTTTAAACCCATTGCTAAAGGTCCCTAAATATTCACCAACGTTGCAGTTCTGTAAATGACACCTGCCCTCCAAAAAAGGCCTGGGGTCGAAAATCGAGTAATAAATTCAAAAGAGGGCAACCTTCCAAGAAGACAAATTCAAGACGTATATGGTACTCATACTTTTTTCTGTTTTTTTTTCACAGAAAGGAAAAGGCGTGGGAAAATGTTGAATTTTAGGAATTTTTAAAGACATGCAAACCCAAATTAGAAAAACCTATCAGCTCACAGCAGTCAGAATGGCCATTAGCGAAAACGGTGCAAACAATAAATGCTGAAGGGATTGTGGAGAAATGCGTACCCTCGGTTCTAAGGGCCATGTGGTAAGAGCCACTAATGAAAACACAATGGAGGTGCTTTGAAAAGGGAAACATTGAGCTACCAGTCCATCAATCACACCCACTGCTGGGCCTATCTCCTGAGACAATGAGAATCAAAAAGTCACAGGCTGGCAATCCTGCACTCCAGCAATATTTACTATAGCCATCACTTGGAAGCAATGAAAATGTCCATCATCAGAGGAAGGAACCAAGAAGAAGTGGTCCATGTACACAATGGAATATTTCTCCAATAAAAACTATAAATTAAATTTAAAAAACAAACAAAAGGAAGGAGATATCAGCTTCTGTGGGTTTACCCGGGCACATTCCACTCTAATTTATCAGCGAGGAACACCGCTGGCCGGGAGGTCTGTTTCCCTAGTTACCAGAGTGGGGATCGTAGAAAGGATGCCGCCCTCTGGCCGTTACCTGCAAAAGCAGCTGTAAAGCCTGTGCTAATGGTCACTTCATATGAACAAGTACTGCAGGGCTGTAAGTGAAACCTGCCCTCAAAATGTCTTGAGGGAAGTAATGGCCAAAACATTTTAAAATGTGACACATACTTGAAGCAAACACTTTGAAGAACTAAGCTGTAATCACAGTTTGAAAAATAAAACGGACATGCCTTACAGGCCAATTTCAACGGAATATGACACACATGCAGATACAACCACAAATTGGTATCAGCTCACACCAGTCAGAATCGCCATCAGCAAGAAATCTATAAACAGTAAATGCTGAAGGTGTTGTGGAGAAATGCATACCGTGAACTTTAAGAGGGACATAACCTGGAAAGAGCCACTAATGAGAACAGAATGGAGGGGCCTTTAAAAGGTAAACATTGAGCTCCCGTATGATCCAGCCGGCCCATTCCTGGACCTATAACCTAGGAAGACAGAATTGGAAAGACACAGGCAGACAAATGTGCACTGCACAGTATTACAATAGCCAAGATATGGAAGTAACCAAAAAGTCCACCAACAGATGGGTGGACCAGGAAGAACTGCTACATGTCGAGATGGAATATTAGTTAGCGAAAGAATGAAACAATGCCATTTGCAGCACCATAGGTGAGTCTAGAAGTAATCACGCAACTTGTGGTAAGTGAGAAAGCGAAAGACACAGGTCCTATCATATCACTTATAGATGTTACCTAAAATTCGATACCAATGAAGATATTTCCACAGAGAAGGGCAATCACAGGTTCATTAAACTTATGGTTCACCAAATGGAAAGGTGTGAGGAATAGATACATTACGACATTGGGGTTAACAGAGATATACAAACACATGTGAAATATATAATCACCAAATACCTACGGAATACCAAGAGAGGACTACTCAATATTCTCTCATAATCTACATGGAAAAAGGATCCGACGAATAATAGATATATGTATATTTGTGAAAGAACCACATCTTGCACACCTAGAATAAACAAAACGTTGTAATCAAATTTGCTGTGATAAAAAATAAAAAAGAGTTAAAAATACGCATAAGAAGTAATGAGCCATAACCATAAAGGGCTTTTTCCCGGCACATTCCATTCTAATTTACAACCTACAACACGACTTCCATTAAGGCTCTGTTGCCCTAGTAACCAGATTTGGTAAAGGAGAAATGCTGCCGCCTTGCGGCCGTTTCCCACAAGAGCGGCTTTAAACCCACAGCTAATGGTCACTGAACATTCACAAGGACTTGGGGCAGTAAAGGACACCTGCCCTCCAAAATTGTGCTGAGGTGGGGAATGAACAAAAAAATTCAAAACAGGCAAATCTTTCAGGAAGATAGTATGAGGTGGTAAGTTTTACTCACTCTCTTTAAAGAAAAGGAAAATGGATAAAAGCTCAACCTCAGGAAGTATTAGACTCATGCAATCTAATCTACAAAAAGGTTTCAACTCTCCCCAGTCGACTGACCATCAGCAAAAGGTCTACAAACAATAAAGGCTGCAGGCGTTTTAGAGAACTCTGTACCCTCTACTTGCTGGTGAGATGTGAAAGGGTAGCAGCCAATAATGAGAACAGAAAGGAGCTGCGTTGAAAAGGAAAAATTGAGGTACCATTCAATCCAGCAGGTGAACCACTGGGTCTGTCACCTGAGAAGACCAGAATCGAGAAGACACAGGCTGCAAAAGCTGCACTGCAGCCTTATTCACAATAGCCAAGACAGTGAAGCTACCAAAATGTCCATCAACAGGTGAATGGATAAAAAGTAGTGGTCCATGTACACGATGGAATCTTAGCCATGGAAAACAATGAAACACTGCTCTTTGAGGCACCACAGATGAGCCTGGAGATAATCACAAGACATGAGGTAAGTCGGAAAGCAAAAGACCTCTATCCTATGATATCACTTATAGGCGTTATCTAATAACTGACACAAATGAACCTATTTCCACAGAGAAAGACACTCACAGACTTAGAAAACAAACTATGCTCATCTAAAAGGAAAGGTGGGGGGGAATGGATCAATTAACATCAGTGTTACTATATGGATACAAATTCATATCATATACGTATATCAAAAAGACCGACCCTATAGCAAGGGAGGTCTACGGAACACTCTGTAATATTTTACCTGGGAAGAGGATCTGTACATGCATAGACATATATAATGTACAAATGAACCAGATATTGTAAACCTAGGACAAATAATATTCTAATCTATACCCCAATTAAAAAATTTAAAAAAAAAGAAGTAATGAGACATACACTAATGGGGGTTTCTCCTAGCACATTCCATTCTAATTTACAACCTAGGAACACGACTTCCAGAAAGACTCTGCTGCCCTAGTACCCAGATTTGACAACGGAGAAATGCTGCCTCCTTGTGGCCGTTTCCCTTAACAGCAGCTTTAAACCCATTGCTAAAGGTCCCTAAATATTCACCAACGTTGCAGTTCTGTAAATGACACCTGCCCTCCAAAAAAGGCCTGGGGTCGAAAATCGAGTAATAAATTCAAAAGAGGGCAACCTTCCAAGAAGACAAATTCAAGACGTATATGGTACTCATACTTTTTTCTGTTTTTTTTTCACAGAAAGGAAAAGGCGTGGGAAAATGTTGAATTTTAGGAATTTTTAAAGACATGCAAACCCAAATTAGAAAAACCTATCAGCTCACAGCAGTCAGAATGGCCATTAGCGAAAACGGTGCAAACAATAAATGCTGAAGGGATTGTGGAGAAATGCGTACCCTCGGTTCTAAGGGCCATGTGGTAAGAGCCACTAATGAAAACACAATGGAGGTGCTTTGAAAAGGGAAACATTGAGCTACCAGTCCATCAATCACACCCACTGCTGGGCCTATCTCCTGAGAAAATGAGAATCAAAAAGTCACAGGCTGGCAATCCTGCACTCCAGCAATATTTACTATAGCCATCACTTGGAAGCAATGAAAATGTCCATCATCAGAGGAAGGAACCAAGAAGAAGTGGTCCATGTACACAATGGAATATTTCTCCAATAAAAACTATAAATTAAATTTAAAAAAACAAACAAAAGGAAGGAGATATCAGCTTCTGTGGGTTTACCCGGGCACATTCCACTCTAATTTATCAGCGAGGAACACCGCTGGCCGGGAGGTCTGTTTCCCTAGTTACCAGAGTGGGGATCGTAGAAAGGATGCCGCCCTCTGGCCGTTACCTGCAAAAGCAGCTGTAAAGCCTGTGCTAATGGTCACTTCATATGAACAAGTACTGCAGGGCTGTAAGTGAAACCTGCCCTCAAAATGTCTTGAGGGAAGTAATGGCCAAAACATTTTAAAATGTGACACATACTTGAAGCAAACACTTTGAAGAACTAAGCTGTAATCACAGTTTGAAAAATAAAACGGACATGCCTTACAGGCCAATTTCAACGGAATATGACACACATGCAAATTCAACCACAAATTGGTATCAGCTCACACCAGTCAGAATCGCCATCAGCAAGAAATCTATAAACAGTAAATGCTGAAGGTGTTGTGGAGAAATGCATACCGTGAACTTTAAGAGGGACATAACCTGGAAAGAGCCACTAATGAGAACAGAATGGAGGGGCCTTTAAAAGGTAAACATTGAGCTCCCGTATGATCCAGCCGGCCCATTCCTGGACCTATAACCTAGGAAGACAGAATTGGAAAGACACAGGCAGACAAATGTGCACTGCACAGTATTACAATAGCCAAGATATGGAAGTAACCAAAAAGTCCACCAACAGATGGGTGGACCAGGAAGAACTGCTACATGTCGAGATGGAATATTAGTTAGCGAAAGAATGAAACAGTGCCATTTGCAGCACCATAGGTGAGTCTAGAAGTAATCACGCAACTTGTGGTAAGTGAGAAAGCGAAAGACACAGGTCCTATCATATCACTTATAGGTGTTACCTAAAATTCGATACCAATGAAGATATTTCCACAGAGAAGGGCAATCACAGGTTCATTAAACTTATGGTTCACCAAATGGAAAGGTGTGAGGAGTAGATACATTACGACATTGGGGTTAACAGAGATATACAAACACATGTGAAATATATAATCACCAAATACCTACGGAATACCAAGAGAGGACTACTCAATATTCTCTCATAATCTACATGGAAAAAGGATCCGACGAATAATAGATATATGTATATTTGTGAAAGAACCACATCTTGCACACCTAGAATAAACAAAACGTTGTAATCAAATTTGCTGTGATAAAAAATAAAAAAGAGTTAAAAATACGCATAAGAAGTAATGAGCCATAACCATAAAGGGCTTTTTCCCGGCACATTCCATTCTAATTTACAACCTACAACACGACTTCCATTAAGGCTCTGTTGCCCTAGTAACCAGATTTGGTAAAGGAGAAATGCTGCCGCCTTGCGGCCGTTTCCCACAAGAGCGGCTTTAAACCCACAGCTAATGGTCACTGAACATTCACAAGGACTTGGGGCAGTAAAGGACACCTGCCCTCCAAAATTGTGCTGAGGTGGGGAATGAACAAAAAAATTCAAAACAGGCAAATCTTTCAGGAAGATAGTATGAGGTGGTAAGTTTTACTCACTCTCTTTAAAGAAAAGGAAAATGGATAAAAGCTCAACCTCAGGAAGTATTAGACTCATGCAATCTAATCTACAAAAAGGTTTCAACTCTCCCCAGTCGACTGACCATCAGCAAAAGGTCTACAAACAATAAAGGCTGCAGGCGTTTTAGAGAACTCTGTACCCTCTACTTGCTGGTGAGATGTGAAAGGGTAGCAGCCAATAATGAGAACAGAAAGGAGCTGCGTTGAAAAGGAAAAATTGAGGTACCATTCAATCCAGCAGGTGAACCACTGGGTCTGTCACCTGAGAAGACCAGAATCGAGAAGACACAGGCTGCAAAAGCTGCACTGCAGCCTTATTCACAATAGCCAAGACAGTGAAGCTACCAAAATGTCCATCAACAGGTGAATGGATAAAAAGTAGTGGTCCATGTACACGATGGAATCTTAGCCATGGAAAACAATGAAACACTGCTCTTTGAGGCACCACAGATGAGCCTGGAGATAATCACAAGACATGAGGTAAGTCGGAAAGCAAAAGACCTCTATCCTATGATATCACTTATAGGCGTTATCTAATAACTGACACAAATGAACCTATTTCCACAGAGAAAGACACTCACAGACTTAGAAAACAAACTATGCTCATCTAAAAGGAAAGGTGGGGGGGAATGGATCAATTAACATCAGTGTTACTATATGGATACAAATTCATATCATATACGTATATCAAAAAGACCGACCCTATAGCAAGGGAGGTCTACGGAACACTCTGTAATATTTTACCTGGGAAGAGGATCTGTACATGCATAGACATATATAATGTACAAATGAACCAGATATTGTAAACCTAGGACAAATAATATTCTAATCTATACCCCAATTAAAAAATTTAAAAAAAAAGAAGTAATGAGACATACACTAATGGGGGTTTCTCCTAGCACATTCCATTCTAATTTACAACCTAGGAACACGACTTCCAGAAAGACTCTGCTGCCCTAGTACCCAGATTTGACAACGGAGAAATGCTGCCTCCTTGTGGCCGTTTCCCTTAACAGCAGCTTTAAACCCATTGCTAAAGGTCCCTAAATATTCACCAACGTTGCAGTTCTGTAAATGACACCTGCCCTCCAAAAAAGGCCTGGGGTCGAAAATCGAGTAATAAATTCAAAAGAGGGCAACCTTCCAAGAAGACAAATTCAAGACGTATATGGTACTCATACTTTTTTCTGTTTTTTTTTCACAGAAAGGAAAAGGCGTGGGAAAATGTTGAATTTTAGGAATTTTTAAAGACATGCAAACCCAAATTAGAAAAACCTATCAGCTCACAGCAGTCAGAATGGCCATTAGCGAAAACGGTGCAAACAATAAATGCCGAAGGGATTGTGGAGAAATGCGTACCCTCGGTTCTAAGGGCCATGTGGTAAGAGCCACTAATGAAAACACAATGGAGGTGCTTTGAAAAGGGAAACATTGAGCTACCAGTCCATCAATCACACCCACTGCTGGGCCTATCTCCTGAGAAAATGAGAATCAAAAAGTCACAGGCTGGCAATCCTGCACTCCAGCAATATTTACTATAGCCATCACTTGGAAGCAATGAAAATGTCCATCATCAGAGGAAGGAACCAAGAAGAAGTGGACCATGTACACAATGGAATATTTCTCCAATAAAAACTATAAATTAAATTTAAAAAAACAAACAAAAGGAAGGAGATATCAGCTTCTGTGGGTTTACCCGGGCACATTCCACTCTAATTTATCAGCGAGGAACACCGCTGGCCGGGAGGTCTGTTTCCCTAGTTACCAGAGTGGGGATCGTAGAAAGGATGCCGCCCTCTGGCCGTTACCTGCAAAAGCAGCTGTAAAGCCTGTGCTAATGGTCACTTCATATGAACAAGTACTGCAGGGCTGTAAGTGAAACCTGCCCTCAAAATGTCTTGAGGGAAGTAATGGCCAAAACATTTTAAAATGTGACACATACTTGAAGCAAACACTTTGAAGAACTAAGCTGTAATCACAGTTTGAAAAATAAAACGGACATGCCTTACAGGCCAATTTCAACGGAATATGACACACATGCAGATTCAACCACAAATTGGTATCAGCTCACACCAGTCAGAATCGCCATCAGCAAGAAATCTATAAACAGTAAATGCTGAAGGTGTTGTGGAGAAATGCATACCGTGAACTTTAAGAGGGACATAACCTGGAAAGAGCCACTAATGAGAACAGAATGGAGGGGCCTTTAAAAGGTAAACATTGAGCTCCCGTATGATCCAGCCGGCCCATTCCTGGACCTATAACCTAGGAAGACAGAATTGGAAAGACACAGGCAGACAAATGTGCACTGCACAGTATTACAATAGCCAAGATATGGAAGTAACCAAAAAGTCCACCAACAGATGGGTGGACCAGGAAGAACTGCTACATGTCGAGATGGAATATTAGTTAGCGAAAGAATGAAACAGTGCCATTTGCAGCACCATAGGTGAGTCTAGAAGTAATCACGCAACTTGTGGTAAGTGAGAAAGCGAAAGACACAGGTCCTATCATATCACTTATAGGTGTTACCTAAAATTCGATACCAATGAAGATATTTCCACAGAGAAGGGCAATCACAGGTTCATTAAACTTATGGTTCACCAAATGGAAAGGTGTGAGGAGTAGATACATTACGACATTGGGGTTAACAGAGATATACAAACACATGTGAAATATATAATCACCAAATACCTACGGAATACCAAGAGAGGACTACTCAATATTCTCTCATAATCTACATGGAAAAAGGATCCGACGAATAATAGATATATGTATATTTGTGAAAGAACCACATCTTGCACACCTAGAATAAACAAAACGTTGTAATCAAATTTGCTGTGATAAAAAATAAAAAAGAGTTAAAAATACGCATAAGAAGTAATGAGCCATAACCATAAAGGGCTTTTTCCCGGCACATTCCATTCTAATTTACAACCTACAACACGACTTCCATTAAGGCTCTGTTGCCCTAGTAACCAGATTTGGTAAAGGAGAAATGCTGCCGCCTTGCGGCCGTTTCCCACAAGAGCGGCTTTAAACCCACAGCTAATGGTCACTGAACATTCACAAGGACTTGGGGCAGTAAAGGACACCTGCCCTCCAAAATTGTGCTGAGGTGGGGAATGAACAAAAAAATTCAAAACAGGCAAATCTTTCAGGAAGATAGTATGAGGTGGTAAGTTTTACTCACTCTCTTTAAAGAAAAGGAAAATGGATAAAAGCTCAACCTCAGGAAGTATTAGACTCATGCAATCTAATCTACAAAAAGGTTTCAACTCTCCCCAGTCGACTGACCATCAGCAAAAGGTCTACAAACAATAAAGGCTGCAGGCGTTTTAGAGAACTCTGTACCCTCTACTTGCTGGTGAGATGTGAAAGGGTAGCAGCCAATAATGAGAACAGAAAGGAGCTGCGTTGAAAAGGAAAAATTGAGGTACCATTCAATCCAGCAGGTGAACCACTGGGTCTGTCACCTGAGAAGACCAGAATCGAGAAGACACAGGCTGCAAAAGCTGCACTGCAGCCTTATTCACAATAGCCAAGACAGTGAAGCTACCAAAATGTCCATCAACAGGTGAATGGATAAAAAGTAGTGGTCCATGTACACGATGGAATCTTAGCCATGGAAAACAATGAAACACTGCTCTTTGAGGCACCACAGATGAGCCTGGAGATAATCACAAGACATGAGGTAAGTCGGAAAGCAAAAGACCTCTATCCTATGATATCACTTATAGGCGTTATCTAATAACTGACACAAATGAACCTATTTCCACAGAGAAAGACACTCACAGACTTAGAAAACAAACTATGCTCATCTAAAAGGAAAGGTGGGGGGGAATGGATCAATTAACATCAGTGTTACTATATGGATACAAATTCATATCATATACGTATATCAAAAAGACCGACCCTATAGCAAGGGAGGTCTACGGAACACTCTGTAATATTTTACCTGGGAAGAGGATCTGTACATGCATAGACATATATAATGTACAAATGAACCAGATATTGTAAACCTAGGACAAATAATATTCTAATCTATACCCCAATTAAAAAATTTAAAAAAAAAGAAGTAATGAGACATACACTAATGGGGGTTTCTCCTAGCACATTCCATTCTAATTTACAACCTAGGAACACGACTTCCAGAAAGACTCTGCTGCCCTAGTACCCAGATTTGACAACGGAGAAATGCTGCCTCCTTGTGGCCGTTTCCCTTAACAGCAGCTTTAAACCCATTGCTAAAGGTCCCTAAATATTCACCAACGTTGCAGTTCTGTAAATGACACCTGCCCTCCAAAAAAGGCCTGGGGTCGAAAATCGAGTAATAAATTCAAAAGAGGGCAACCTTCCAAGAAGACAAATTCAAGACGTATATGGTACTCATACTTTTTTCTGTTTTTTTTTCACAGAAAGGAAAAGGCGTGGGAAAATGTTGAATTTTAGGAATTTTTAAAGACATGCAAACCCAAATTAGAAAAACCTATCAGCTCACAGCAGTCAGAATGGCCATTAGCGAAAACGGTGCAAACAATAAATGCTGAAGGGATTGTGGAGAAATGCGTACCCTCGGTTCTAAGGGCCATGTGGTAAGAGCCACTAATGAAAACACAATGGAGGTGCTTTGAAAAGGGAAACATTGAGCTACCAGTCCATCAATCACACCCACTGCTGGGCCTATCTCCTGAGACAATGAGAATCAAAAAGTCACAGGCTGGCAATCCTGCACTCCAGCAATATTTACTATAGCCATCACTTGGAAGCAATGAAAATGTCCATCATCAGAGGAAGGAACCAAGAAGAAGTGGTCCATGTACACAATGGAATATTTCTCCAATAAAAACTATAAATTAAATTTAAAAAACAAACAAAAGGAAGGAGATATCAGCTTCTGTGGGTTTACCCGGGCACATTCCACTCTAATTTATCAGCGAGGAACACCGCTGGCCGGGAGGTCTGTTTCCCTAGTTACCAGAGTGGGGATCGTAGAAAGGATGCCGCCCTCTGGCCGTTACCTGCAAAAGCAGCTGTAAAGCCTGTGCTAATGGTCACTTCATATGAACAAGTACTGCAGGGCTGTAAGTGAAACCTGCCCTCAAAATGTCTTGAGGGAAGTAATGGCCAAAACATTTTAAAATGTGACACATACTTGAAGCAAACACTTTGAAGAACTAAGCTGTAATCACAGTTTGAAAAATAAAACGGACATGCCTTACAGGCCAATTTCAACGGAATATGACACACATGCAGATTCAACCACAAATTGGTATCAGCTCACACCAGTCAGAATCGCCATCAGCAAGAAATCTATAAACAGTAAATGCTGAAGGTGTTGTGGAGAAATGCATACCGTGAACTTTAAGAGGGACATAACCTGGAAAGAGCCACTAATGAGAACAGAATGGAGGGGCCTTTAAAAGGTAAACATTGAGCTCCCGTATGATCCAGCCGGCCCATTCCTGGACCTATAACCTAGGAAGACAGAATTGGAAAGACACAGGCAGACAAATGTGCACTGCACAGTATTACAATAGCCAAGATATGGAAGTAACCAAAAAGTCCACCAACAGATGGGTGGACCAGGAAGAACTGCTACATGTCGAGATGGAATATTAGTTAGCGAAAGAATGAAACAGTGCCATTTGCAGCACCATAGTTGAGTCTAGAAGTAATCATGCAACTTGTGGTAAGTGAGAAAGCGAAAGACACAGGTCCTATCATATCACTTATAGGTGTTACCTAAAATTCGATACCAATGAAGATATTTCCACAGAGAAGGGCAATCACAGGTTCATTAAACTTATGGTTCACCAAATGGAAAGGTGTGAGGAGTAGATACATTACGACATTGGGGTTAACAGAGATATACAAACACATGTGAAATATATAATCACCAAATACCTACGGAATACCAAGAGAGGACTACTCAATATTCTCTCATAATCTACATGGAAAAAGGATCCGACGAATAATAGATATATGTATATTTGTGAAAGAACCACATCTTGCACACCTAGAATAAACAAAACGTTGTAATCAAATTTGCTGTGATAAAAAATAAAAAAGAGTTAAAAATACGCATAAGAAGTAATGAGCCATAACCATAAAGGGCTTTTTCCCGGCACATTCCATTCTAATTTACAACCTACAACACGACTTCCATTAAGGCTCTGTTGCCCTAGTAACCAGATTTGGTAAAGGAGAAATGCTGCCGCCTTGCGGCCGTTTCCCACAAGAGCGGCTTTAAACCCACAGCTAATGGTCACTGAACATTCACAAGGACTTGGGGCAGTAAAGGACACCTGCCCTCCAAAATTGTGCTGAGGTGGGGAATGAACAAAAAAATTCAAAACAGGCAAATCTTTCAGGAAGATAGTATGAGGTGGTAAGTTTTACTCACTCTCTTTAAAGAAAAGGAAAATGGATAAAAGCTCAACCTCAGGAAGTATTAGACTCATGCAATCTAATCTACAAAAAGGTTTCAACTCTCCCCAGTCGACTGACCATCAGCAAAAGGTCTACAAACAATAAAGGCTGCAGGTGTTTTAGAGAACTCTGTACCCTCTACTTGCTGGTGAGATGTGAAAGGGTAGCAGCCAATAATGAGAACAGAAAGGAGCTGCGTTGAAAAGGAAAAATTGAGGTACCATTCAATCCAGCAGGTGAACCACTGGGTCTGTCACCTGAGAAGACCAGAATCGAGAAGACACAGGCTGCAAAAGCTGCACTGCAGCCTTATTCACAATAGCCAAGACAGTGAAGCTACCAAAATGTCCATCAACAGGTGAATGGATAAAAAGTAGTGGTCCATGTACACGATGGAATCTTAGCCATGGAAAACAATGAAACACTGCTCTTTGAGGCACCACAGATGAGCCTGGAGATAATCACAAGACATGAGGTAAGTCGGAAAGCAAAAGACCTCTATCCTATGATATCACTTATAGGCGTTATCTAATAACTGACACAAATGAACCTATTTCCACAGAGAAAGACACTCACAGACTTAGAAAACAAACTATGCTCATCTAAAAGGAAGGGTGGGGGGGAATGGATCAATTAACATCAGTGTTACTATATGGATACAAATTCATATCATATACGTATATCAAAAAGACCGACCCTATAGCAAGGGAGGTCTACGGAACACTCTGTAATATTTTACCTGGGAAGAGGATCTGTACATGCATAGACATATATAATGTACAAATGAACCAGATATTGTAAACCTAGGACAAATAATATTCTAATCTATACCCCAATTAAAAAATTTAAAAAAAAAGAAGTAATGAGACATACACTAATGGGGGTTTCTCCTAGCACATTCCATTCTAATTTACAACCTAGGAACACGACTTCCAGAAAGACTCTGCTGCCCTAGTACCCAGATTTGACAACGGAGAAATGCTGCCTCCTTGTGGCCGTTTCCCTTAACAGCAGCTTTAAACCCATTGCTAAAGGTCCCTAAATATTCACCAACGTTGCAGTTCTGTAAATGACACCTGCCCTCCAAAAAAGGCCTGGGGTCGAAAATCGAGTAATAAATTCAAAAGAGGGCAACCTTCCAAGAAGACAAATTCAAGACGTATATGGTACTCATACTTTTTTCTGTTTTTTTTTCACAGAAAAGAAAAGGCGTGGGAAAATGTTGAATTTTAGGAATTTTTAAAGACATGCAAACCCAAATTAGAAAAACCTATCAGCTCACAGCAGTCAGAATGGCCATTAGCGAAAACGGTGCAAACAATAAATGCTGAAGGGATTGTGGAGAAATGCGTACCCTCGGTTCTAAGGGCCATGTGGTAAGAGCCACTAATGAAAACACAATGGAGGTGCTTTGAAAAGGGAAACATTGAGCTACCAGTCCATCAATCACACCCACTGCTGGGCCTATCTCCTGAGACAATGAGAATCAAAAAGTCACAGGCTGGCAATCCTGCACTCCAGCAATATTTACTATAGCCATCACTTGGAAGCAATGAAAATGTCCATCATCAGAGGAAGGAACCAAGAAGAAGTGGTCCATGTACACAATGGAATATTTCTCCAATAAAAACTATAAATTAAATTTAAAAAAACAAACAAAAGGAAGGAGATATCAGCTTCTGTGGGTTTACCCGGGCACATTCCACTCTAATTTATCAGCGAGGAACACCGCTGGCCGGGAGGTCTGTTTCCCTAGTTACCAGAGTGGGGATCGTAGAAAGGATGCCGCCCTCTGGCCGTTACCTGCAAAAGCAGCTGTAAAGCCTGTGCTAATGGTCACTTCATATGAACAAGTACTGCAGGGCTGTAAGTGAAACCTGCCCTCAAAATGTCTTGAGGGAAGTAATGGCCAAAACATTTTAAAATGTGACACATACTTGAAGCAAACACTTTGAAGAACTAAGCTGTAATCACAGTTTGAAAAATAAAACGGACATGCCTTACAGGCCAATTTCAACGGAATATGACACACATGCAGATTCAACCACAAATTGGTATCAGCTCACACCAGTCAGAATCGCCATCAGCAAGAAATCTATAAACAGTAAATGCTGAAGGTGTTGTGGAGAAATGCATACCGTGAACTTTAAGAGGGACATAACCTGGAAAGAGCCACTAATGAGAACAGAATGGAGGGGCCTTTAAAAGGTAAACATTGAGCTCCCGTATGATCCAGCCGGCCCATTCCTGGACCTATAACCTAGGAAGACAGAATTGGAAAGACACAGGCAGACAAATGTGCACTGCACAGTATTACAATAGCCAAGATATGGAAGTAACCAAAAAGTCCACCAACAGATGGGTGGACCAGGAAGAACTGCTACATGTCGAGATGGAATATTAGTTAGCGAAAGAATGAAACAGTGCCATTTGCAGCACCATAGGTGAGTCTAGAAGTAATCACGCAACTTGTGGTAAGTGAGAAAGCGAAAGACACAGGTCCTATCATATCACTTATAGGTGTTACCTAAAATTCGATACCAATGAAGATATTTCCACAGAGAAGGGCAATCACAGGTTCATTAAACTTATGGTTCACCAAATGGAAAGGTGTGAGGAGTAGATACATTCCGACATTGGGGTTAACAGAGATATACAAACACATGTGAAATATATAATCACCAAATACCTACGGAATACCAAGAGAGGACTACTCAATATTCTCTCATAATCTACATGGAAAAAGGATCCGACGAATAATAGATATATGTATATTTGTGAAAGAACCACATCTTGCACACCTAGAATAAACAAAACGTTGTAATCAAATTTGCTGTGATAAAAAATAAAAAAGAGTTAAAAATACGCATAAGAAGTAATGAGCCATAACCATAAAGGGCTTTTTCCCGGCACATTCCATTCTAATTTACAACCTACAACACGACTTCCATTAAGGCTCTGTTGCCCTAGTAACCAGATTTGGTAAAGGAGAAATGCTGCCGCCTTGCGGCCGTTTCCCACAAGAGCGGCTTTAAACCCACAGCTAATGGTCACTGAACATTCACAAGGACTTGGGGCAGTAAAGGACACCTGCCCTCCAAAATTGTGCTGAGGTGGGGAATGAACAAAAAAATTCAAAACAGGCAAATCTTTCAGGAAGATAGTATGAGGTGGTAAGTTTTACTCACTCTCTTTAAAGAAAAGGAAAATGGATAAAAGCTCAACCTCAGGAAGTATTAGACTCATGCAATCTAATCTACAAAAAGGTTTCAACTCTCCCCAGTCGACTGACCATCAGCAAAAGGTCTACAAACAATAAAGGCTGCAGGCGTTTTAGAGAACTCTGTACCCTCTACTTGCTGGTGAGATGTGAAAGGGTAACAGCCAATAATGAGAACAGAAAGGAGCTGCGTTGAAAAGGAAAAATTGAGGTACCATTCAATCCAGCAGGTGAACCACTGGGTCTGTCACCTGAGAAGACCAGAATCGAGAAGACACAGGCTGCAAAAGCTGCACTGCAGCCTTATTCACAATAGCCAAGACAGTGAAGCTACCAAAATGTCCATCAACAGGTGAATGGATAAAAAGTAGTGGTCCATGTACACGATGGAATCTTAGCCATGGAAAACAATGAAACACTGCTCTTTGAGGCACCACAGATGAGCCTGGAGATAATCACAAGACATGAGGTAAGTCGGAAAGCAAAAGACCTCTATCCTATGATATCACTTATAGGCGTTATCTAATAACTGACACAAATGAACCTATTTCCACAGAGAAAGACACTCACAGACTTAGAAAACAAACTATGCTCATCTAAAAGGAAAGGTGGGGGGGAATGGATCAATTAACAGCAGTGTTACTATATGGATACAAATTCATATCATATACGTATATCAAAAAGACCGACCCTATAGCAAGGGAGGTCTACGGAACACTCTGTAATATTTTACCTGGGAAGAGGATCTGTACATGCATAGACATATATAATGTACAAATGAACCAGATATTGTAAACCTAGGACAAATAATATTCTAATCTATACCCCAATTAAAAAATTTAAAAAAAAAGAAGTAATGAGACATACACTAATGGGGGTTTCTCCTAGCACATTCCATTCTAATTTACAACCTAGGAACACGACTTCCAGAAAGACTCTGCTGCCCTAGTACCCAGATTTGACAACGGAGAAATGCTGCCTCCTTGTGGCCGTTTCCCTTAACAGCAGCTTTAAACCCATTGCTAAAGGTCCCTAAATATTCACCAACGTTGCAGTTCTGTAAATGACACCTGCCCTCCAAAAAAGGCCTGGGGTCGAAAATCGAGTAATAAATTCAAAAGAGGGCAACCTTCCAAGAAGACAAATTCAAGACGTATATGGTACTCATACTTTTTTCTGTTTTTTTTTCACAGAAAGGAAAAGGCGTGGGAAAATGTTGAATTTTAGGAATTTTTAAAGACATGCAAACCCAAATTAGAAAAACCTATCAGCTCACAGCAGTCAGAATGGCCATTAGCGAAAACGGTGCAAACAATAAATGCTGAAGGGATTGTGGAGAAATGCGTACCCTCGGTTCTAAGGGCCATGTGGTAAGAGCCACTAATGAAAACACAATGGAGGTGCTTTGAAAAGGGAAACATTGAGCTACCAGTCCATCAATCACACCCACTGCTGGGCCTATCTCCTGAGACAATGAGAATCAAAAAGTCACAGGCTGGCAATCCTGCACTCCAGCAATATTTACTATAGCCATCACTTGGAAGCAATGAAAATGTCCATCATCAGAGGAAGGAACCAAGAAGAAGTGGTCCATGTACACAATGGAATATTTCTCCAATAAAAACTATAAATTAAATTTAAAAAAACAAACAAAAGGAAGGAGATATCAGCTTCTGTGGGTTTACCCGGGCACATTCCACTCTAATTTATCAGCGAGGAACACCGCTGGCCGGGAGGTCTGTTTCCCTAGTTACCAGAGTGGGGATCGTAGAAAGGATGCCGCCCTCTGGCCGTTACCTGCAAAAGCAGCTGTAAAGCCTGTGCTAATGGTCACTTCATATGAACAAGTACTGCAGGGCTGTAAGTGAAACCTGCCCTCAAAATGTCTTGAGGGAAGTAATGGCCAAAACATTTTAAAATGTGACACATACTTGAAGCAAACACTTTGAAGAACTAAGCTGTAATCACAGTTTGAAAAATAAAACGGACATGCCTTACAGGCCAATTTCAACGGAATATGACACACATGCAGATTCAACCACAAATTGGTATCAGCTCACACCAGTCAGAATCGCCATCAGCAAGAAATCTATAAACAGTAAATGCTGAAGGTGTTGTGGAGAAATGCATACCGTGAACTTTAAGAGGGACATAACCTGGAAAGAGCCACTAATGAGAACAGAATGGAGGGGCCTTTAAAAGGTAAACATTGAGCTCCCGTATGATCCAGCCGGCCCATTCCTGGACCTATAACCTAGGAAGACAGAATTGGAAAGACACAGGCAGACAAATGTGCACTGCACAGTATTACAATAGCCAAGATATGGAAGTAACCAAAAAGTCCACCAACAGATGGGTGGACCAGGAAGAACTGCTACATGTCGAGATGGAATATTAGTTAGCGAAAGAATGAAACAGTGCCATTTGCAGCACCATAGGTGAGTCTAGAAGTAATCACGCAACTTGTGGTAAGTGAGAAAGCGAAAGACACAGGTCCTATCATATCACTTATAGGTGTTACCTAAAATTCGATACCAATGAAGATATTTCCACAGAGAAGGGCAATCACAGGTTCATTAAACTTATGGTTCACCAAATGGAAAGGTGTGAGGAGTAGATACATTCCGACATTGGGGTTAACAGAGATATACAAACACATGTGAAATATATAATCACCAAATACCTACGGAATACCAAGAGAGGACTACTCAATATTCTCTCATAATCTACATGGAAAAAGGATCCGACGAATAATAGATATATGTATATTTGTGAAAGAACCACATCTTGCACACCTAGAATAAACAAAACGTTGTAATCAAATTTGCTGTGATAAAAAATAAAAAAGAGTTAAAAATACGCATAAGAAGTAATGAGCCATAACCATAAAGGGCTTTTTCCCGGCACATTCCATTCTAATTTACAACCTACAACACGACTTCCATTAAGGCTCTGTTGCCCTAGTAACCAGATTTGGTAAAGGAGAAATGCTGCCGCCTTGCGGCCGTTTCCCACAAGAGCGGCTTTAAACCCACAGCTAATGGTCACTGAACATTCACAAGGACTTGGGGCAGTAAAGGACACCTGCCCTCCAAAATTGTGCTGAGGTGGGGAATGAACAAAAAAATTCAAAACAGGCAAATCTTTCAGGAAGATAGTATGAGGTGGTAAGTTTTACTCACTCTCTTTAAAGAAAAGGAAAATGGATAAAAGCTCAACCTCAGGAAGTATTAGACTCATGCAATCTAATCTACAAAAAGGTTTCAACTCTCCCCAGTCGACTGACCATCAGCAAAAGGTCTACAAACAATAAAGGCTGCAGGCGTTTTAGAGAACTCTGTACCCTCTACTTGCTGGTGAGATGTGAAAGGGTAACAGCCAATAATGAGAACAGAAAGGAGCTGCGTTGAAAAGGAAAAATTGAGGTACCATTCAATCCAGCAGGTGAACCACTGGGTCTGTCACCTGAGAAGACCAGAATCGAGAAGACACAGGCTGCAAAAGCTGCACTGCAGCCTTATTCACAATAGCCAAGACAGTGAAGCTACCAAAATGTCCATCAACAGGTGAATGGATAAAAAGTAGTGGTCCATGTACACGATGGAATCTTAGCCATGGAAAACAATGAAACACTGCTCTTTGAGGCACCACAGATGAGCCTGGAGATAATCACAAGACATGAGGTAAGTCGGAAAGCAAAAGACCTCTATCCTATGATATCACTTATAGGCGTTATCTAATAACTGACACAAATGAACCTATTTCCACAGAGAAAGACACTCACAGACTTAGAAAACAAACTATGCTCATCTAAAAGGAAAGGTGGGGGGGAATGGATCAATTAACAGCAGTGTTACTATATGGATACAAATTCATATCATATACGTATATCAAAAAGACCGACCCTATAGCAAGGGAGGTCTACGGAACACTCTGTAATATTTTACCTGGGAAGAGGATCTGTACATGCATAGACATATATAATGTACAAATGAACCAGATATTGTAAACCTAGGACAAATAATATTCTAATCTATACCCCAATTAAAAAATTTAAAAAAAAAGAAGTAATGAGACATACACTAATGGGGGTTTCTCCTAGCACATTCCATTCTAATTTACAACCTAGGAACACGACTTCCAGAAAGACTCTGCTGCCCTAGTACCCAGATTTGACAACGGAGAAATGCTGCCTCCTTGTGGCCGTTTCCCTTAACAGCAGCTTTAAACCCATTGCTAAAGGTCCCTAAATATTCACCAACGTTGCAGTTCTGTAAATGACACCTGCCCTCCAAAAAAGGCCTGGGGTCGAAAATCGAGTAATAAATTCAAAAGAGGGCAACCTTCCAAGAAGACAAATTCAAGACGTATATGGTACTCATACTTTTTTCTGTTTTTTTTTCACAGAAAGGAAAAGGCGTGGGAAAATGTTGAATTTTAGGAATTTTTAAAGACATGCAAACCCAAATTAGAAAAACCTATCAGCTCACAGCAGTCAGAATGGCCATTAGCGAAAACGGTGCAAACAATAAATGCTGAAGGGATTGTGGAGAAATGCGTACCCTCGGTTCTAAGGGCCATGTGGTAAGAGCCACTAATGAAAACACAATGGAGGTGCTTTGAAAAGGGAAACATTGAGCTACCAGTCCATCAATCACACCCACTGCTGGGCCTATCTCCTGAGACAATGAGAATCAAAAAGTCACAGGCTGGCAATCCTGCACTCCAGCAATATTTACTATAGCCATCACTTGGAAGCAATGAAAATGTCCATCATCAGAGGAAGGAACCAAGAAGAAGTGGTCCATGTACACAATGGAATATTTCTCCAATAAAAACTATAAATTAAATTTAAAAAAACAAACAAAAGGAAGGAGATATCAGCTTCTGTGGGTTTACCCGGGCACATTCCACTCTAATTTATCAGCGAGGAACACCGCTGGCCGGGAGGTCTGTTTCCCTAGTTACCAGAGTGGGGATCGTAGAAAGGATGCCGCCCTCTGGCCGTTACCTGCAAAAGCAGCTGTAAAGCCTGTGCTAATGGTCACTTCATATGAACAAGTACTGCAGGGCTGTAAGTGAAACCTGCCCTCAAAATGTCTTGAGGGAAGTAATGGCCAAAACATTTTAAAATGTGACACATACTTGAAGCAAACACTTTGAAGAACTAAGCTGTAATCACAGTTTGAAAAATAAAACGGACATGCCTTACAGGCCAATTTCAACGGAATATGACACACATGCAGATTCAACCACAAATTGGTATCAGCTCACACCAGTCAGAATCGCCATCAGCAAGAAATCTATAAACAGTAAATGCTGAAGGTGTTGTGGAGAAATGCATACCGTGAACTTTAAGAGGGACATAACCTGGAAAGAGCCACTAATGAGAACAGAATGGAGGGGCCTTTAAAAGGTAAACATTGAGCTCCCGTATGATCCAGCCGGCCCATTCCTGGACCTATAACCTAGGAAGACAGAATTGGAAAGACACAGGCAGACAAATGTGCACTGCACAGTATTACAATAGCCAAGATATGGAAGTAACCAAAAAGTCCACCAACAGATGGGTGGACCAGGAAGAACTGCTACATGTCGAGATGGAATATTAGTTAGCGAAAGAATGAAACAGTGCCATTTGCAGCACCATAGGTGAGTCTAGAAGTAATCACGCAACTTGTGGTAAGTGAGAAAGCGAAAGACACAGGTCCTATCATATCACTTATAGGTGTTACCTAAAATTCGATACCAATGAAGATATTTCCACAGAGAAGGGCAATCACAGGTTCATTAAACTTATGGTTCACCAAATGGAAAGGTGTGAGGAGTAGATACATTCCGACATTGGGGTTAACAGAGATATACAAACACATGTGAAATATATAATCACCAAATACCTACGGAATACCAAGAGAGGACTACTCAATATTCTCTCATAATCTACATGGAAAAAGGATCCGACGAATAATAGATATATGTATATTTGTGAAAGAACCACATCTTGCACACCTAGAATAAACAAAACGTTGTAATCAAATTTGCTGTGATAAAAAATAAAAAAGAGTTAAAAATACGCATAAGAAGTAATGAGCCATAAACATAAAGGGCTTTTTCCCGGCACATTCCATTCTAATTTACAACCTACAACACGACTTCCATTAAGGCTCTGTTGCCCTAGTAACCAGATTTGGTAAAGGAGAAATGCTGCCGCCTTGCGGCCGTTTCCCACAAGAGCGGCTTTAAACCCACAGCTAATGGTCACTGAACATTCACAAGGACTTGGGGCAGTAAAGGACACCTGCCCTCCAAAATTGTGCTGAGGTGGGGAATGAACAAAAAAATTCAAAACAGGCAAATCTTTCAGGAAGATAGTATGAGGTGGTAAGTTTTACTCACTCTCTTTAAAGAAAAGGAAAATGGATAAAAGCTCAACCTCAGGAAGTATTAGACTCATGCAATCTAATCTACAAAAAGGTTTCAACTCTCCCCAGTCGACTGACCATCAGCAAAAGGTCTACAAACAATAAAGGCTGCAGGCGTTTTAGAGAACTCTGTACCCTCTACTTGCTGGTGAGATGTGAAAGGGTAACAGCCAATAATGAGAACAGAAAGGAGCTGCGTTGAAAAGGAAAAATTGAGGTACCATTCAATCCAGCAGGTGAACCACTGGGTCTGTCACCTGAGAAGACCAGAATCGAGAAGACACAGGCTGCAAAAGCTGCACTGCAGCCTTATTCACAATAGCCAAGACAGTGAAGCTACCAAAATGTCCATCAACAGGTGAATGGATAAAAAGTAGTGGTCCATGTACACGATGGAATCTTAGCCATGGAAAACAATGAAACACTGCTCTTTGAGGCACCACAGATGAGCCTGGAGATAATCACAAGACATGAGGTAAGTCGGAAAGCAAAAGACCTCTATCCTATGATATCACTTATAGGCGTTATCTAATAACTGACACAAATGAACCTATTTCCACAGAGAAAGACACTCACAGACTTAGAAAACAAACTATGCTCATCTAAAAGGAAAGGTGGGGGGGAATGGATCAATTAACAGCAGTGTTACTATATGGATACAAATTCATATCATATACGTATATCAAAAAGACCGACCCTATAGCAAGGGAGGTCTACGGAACACTCTGTAATATTTTACCTGGGAAGAGGATCTGTACATGCATAGACATATATAATGTACAAATGAACCAGATATTGTAAACCTAGGACAAATAATATTCTAATCTATACCCCAATTAAAAAATTTAAAAAAAAAGAAGTAATGAGACATACACTAATGGGGGTTTCTCCTAGCACATTCCATTCTAATTTACAACCTAGGAACACGACTTCCAGAAAGACTCTGCTGCCCTAGTACCCAGATTTGACAACGGAGAAATGCTGCCTCCTTGTGGCCGTTTCCCTTAACAGCAGCTTTAAACCCATTGCTAAAGGTCCCTAAATATTCACCAACGTTGCAGTTCTGTAAATGACACCTGCCCTCCAAAAAAGGCCTGGGGTCGAAAATCGAGTAATAAATTCAAAAGAGGGCAACCTTCCAAGAAGACAAATTCAAGACGTATATGGTACTCATACTTTTTTCTGTTTTTTTTTCACAGAAAGGAAAAGGCGTGGGAAAATGTTGAATTTTAGGAATTTTTAAAGACATGCAAACCCAAATTAGAAAAACCTATCAGCTCACAGCAGTCAGAATGGCCATTAGCGAAAACGGTGCAAACAATAAATGCTGAAGGGATTGTGGAGAAATGCGTACCCTCGGTTCTAAGGGCCATGTGGTAAGAGCCACTAATGAAAACACAATGGAGGTGCTTTGAAAAGGGAAACATTGAGCTACCAGTCCATCAATCACACCCACTGCTGGGCCTATCTCCTGAGACAATGAGAATCAAAAAGTCACAGGCTGGCAATCCTGCACTCCAGCAATATTTACTATAGCCATCACTTGGAAGCAATGAAAATGTCCATCATCAGAGGAAGGAACCAAGAAGAAGTGGTCCATGTACACAATGGAATATTTCTCCAATAAAAACTATAAATTAAATTTAAAAAAACAAACAAAAGGAAGGAGATATCAGCTTCTGTGGGTTTACCCGGGCACATTCCACTCTAATTTATCAGCGAGGAACACCGCTGGCCGGGAGGTCTGTTTCCCTAGTTACCAGAGTGGGGATCGTAGAAAGGATGCCGCCCTCTGGCCGTTACCTGCAAAAGCAGCTGTAAAGCCTGTGCTAATGGTCACTTCATATGAACAAGTACTGCAGGGCTGTAAGTGAAACCTGCCCTCAAAATGTCTTGAGGGAAGTAATGGCCAAAACATTTTAAAATGTGACACATACTTGAAGCAAACACTTTGAAGAACTAAGCTGTAATCACAGTTTGAAAAATAAAACGGACATGCCTTACAGGCCAATTTCAACGGAATATGACACACATGCAGATTCAACCACAAATTGGTATCAGCTCACACCAGTCAGAATCGCCATCAGCAAGAAATCTATAAACAGTAAATGCTGAAGGTGTTGTGGAGAAATGCATACCGTGAACTTTAAGAGGGACATAACCTGGAAAGAGCCACTAATGAGAACAGAATGGAGGGGCCTTTAAAAGGTAAACATTGAGCTCCCGTATGATCCAGCCGGCCCATTCCTGGACCTATAACCTAGGAAGACAGAATTGGAAAGACACAGGCAGACAAATGTGCACTGCACAGTATTACAATAGCCAAGATATGGAAGTAACCAAAAAGTCCACCAACAGATGGGTGGACCAGGAAGAACTGCTACATGTCGAGATGGAATATTAGTTAGCGAAAGAATGAAACAGTGCCATTTGCAGCACCATAGGTGAGTCTAGAAGTAATCACGCAACTTGTGGTAAGTGAGAAAGCGAAAGACACAGGTCCTATCATATCACTTATAGGTGTTACCTAAAATTCGATACCAATGAAGATATTTCCACAGAGAAGGGCAATCACAGGTTCATTAAACTTATGGTTCACCAAATGGAAAGGTGTGAGGAGTAGATACATTCCGACATTGGGGTTAACAGAGATATACAAACACATGTGAAATATATAATCACCAAATACCTACGGAATACCAAGAGAGGACTACTCAATATTCTCTCATAATCTACATGGAAAAAGGATCCGACGAATAATAGATATATGTATATTTGTGAAAGAACCACATCTTGCACACCTAGAATAAACAAAACGTTGTAATCAAATTTGCTGTGATAAAAAATAAAAAAGAGTTAAAAATACGCATAAGAAGTAATGAGCCATAAACATAAAGGGCTTTTTCCCGGCACATTCCATTCTAATTTACAACCTACAACACGACTTCCATTAAGGCTCTGTTGCCCTAGTAACCAGATTTGGTAAAGGAGAAATGCTGCCGCCTTGCGGCCGTTTCCCACAAGAGCGGCTTTAAACCCACAGCTAATGGTCACTGAACATTCACAAGGACTTGGGGCAGTAAAGGACACCTGCCCTCCAAAATTGTGCTGAGGTGGGGAATGAACAAAAAAATTCAAAACAGGCAAATCTTTCAGGAAGATAGTATGAGGTGGTAAGTTTTACTCACTCTCTTTAAAGAAAAGGAAAATGGATAAAAGCTCAACCTCAGGAAGTATTAGACTCATGCAATCTAATCTACAAAAAGGTTTCAACTCTCCCCAGTCGACTGACCATCAGCAAAAGGTCTACAAACAATAAAGGCTGCAGGCGTTTTAGAGAACTCTGTACCCTCTACTTGCTGGTGAGATGTGAAAGGGTAACAGCCAATAATGAGAACAGAAAGGAGCTGCGTTGAAAAGGAAAAATTGAGGTACCATTCAATCCAGCAGGTGAACCACTGGGTCTGTCACCTGAGAAGACCAGAATCGAGAAGACACAGGCTGCAAAAGCTGCACTGCAGCCTTATTCACAATAGCCAAGACAGTGAAGCTACCAAAATGTCCATCAACAGGTGAATGGATAAAAAGTAGTGGTCCATGTACACGATGGAATCTTAGCCATGGAAAACAATGAAACACTGCTCTTTGAGGCACCACAGATGAGCCTGGAGATAATCACAAGACATGAGGTAAGTCGGAAAGCAAAAGACCTCTATCCTATGATATCACTTATAGGCGTTATCTAATAACTGACACAAATGAACCTATTTCCACAGAGAAAGACACTCACAGACTTAGAAAACAAACTATGCTCATCTAAAAGGAAAGGTGGGGGGGAATGGATCAATTAACAGCAGTGTTACTATATGGATACAAATTCATATCATATACGTATATCAAAAAGACCGACCCTATAGCAAGGGAGGTCTACGGAACACTCTGTAATATTTTACCTGGGAAGAGGATCTGTACATGCATAGACATATATAATGTACAAATGAACCAGATATTGTAAACCTAGGACAAATAATATTCTAATCTATACCCCAATTAAAAAATTTAAAAAAAAAGAAGTAATGAGACATACACTAATGGGGGTTTCTCCTAGCACATTCCATTCTAATTTACAACCTAGGAACACGACTTCCAGAAAGACTCTGCTGCCCTAGTACCCAGATTTGACAACGGAGAAATGCTGCCTCCTTGTGGCCGTTTCCCTTAACAGCAGCTTTAAACCCATTGCTAAAGGTCCCTAAATATTCACCAACGTTGCAGTTCTGTAAATGACACCTGCCCTCCAAAAAAGGCCTGGGGTCGAAAATCGAGTAATAAATTCAAAAGAGGGCAACCTTCCAAGAAGACAAATTCAAGACGTATATGGTACTCATACTTTTTTCTGTTTTTTTTTCACAGAAAGGAAAAGGCGTGGGAAAATGTTGAATTTTAGGAATTTTTAAAGACATGCAAACCCAAATTAGAAAAACCTATCAGCTCACAGCAGTCAGAATGGCCATTAGCGAAAACGGTGCAAACAATAAATGCTGAAGGGATTGTGGAGAAATGCGTACCCTCGGTTCTAAGGGCCATGTGGTAAGAGCCACTAATGAAAACACAATGGAGGTGCTTTGAAAAGGGAAACATTGAGCTACCAGTCCATCAATCACACCCACTGCTGGGCCTATCTCCTGAGACAATGAGAATCAAAAAGTCACAGGCTGGCAATCCTGCACTCCAGCAATATTTACTATAGCCATCACTTGGAAGCAATGAAAATGTCCATCATCAGAGGAAGGAACCAAGAAGAAGTGGTCCATGTACACAATGGAATATTTCTCCAATAAAAACTATAAATTAAATTTAAAAAAACAAACAAAAGGAAGGAGATATCAGCTTCTGTGGGTTTACCCGGGCACATTCCACTCTAATTTATCAGCGAGGAACACCGCTGGCCGGGAGGTCTGTTTCCCTAGTTACCAGAGTGGGGATCGTAGAAAGGATGCCGCCCTCTGGCCGTTACCTGCAAAAGCAGCTGTAAAGCCTGTGCTAATGGTCACTTCATATGAACAAGTACTGCAGGGCTGTAAGTGAAACCTGCCCTCAAAATGTCTTGAGGGAAGTAATGGCCAAAACATTTTAAAATGTGACACATACTTGAAGCAAACACTTTGAAGAACTAAGCTCTAATCACAGTTTGAAAAATAAAACGGACATGCCTTACAGGCCAATTTCAACGGAATATGACACACATGCAGATTCAACCACAAATTGGTATCAGCTCACACCAGTCAGAATCGCCATCAGCAAGAAATCTATAAACAGTAAATGCTGAAGGTGTTGTGGAGAAATGCATACCGTGAACTTTAAGAGGGACATAACCTGGAAAGAGCCACTAATGAGAACAGAATGGAGGGGCCTTTAAAAGGTAAACATTGAGCTCCCGTATGATCCAGCCGGCCCATTCCTGGACCTATAACCTAGGAAGACAGAATTGGAAAGACACAGGCAGACAAATGTGCACTGCACAGTATTACAATAGCCAAGATATGGAAGTAACCAAAAAGTCCACCAACAGATGGGTGGACCAGGAAGAACTGCTACATGTCGAGATGGAATATTAGTTAGCGAAAGAATGAAACAGTGCCATTTGCAGCACCATAGGTGAGTCTAGAAGTAATCACGCAACTTGTGGTAAGTGAGAAAGCGAAAGACACAGGTCCTATCATATCACTTATAGGTGTTACCTAAAATTCGATACCAATGAAGATATTTCCACAGAGAAGGGCAATCACAGGTTCATTAAACTTATGGTTCACCAAATGGAAAGGTGTGAGGAGTAGATACATTCCGACATTGGGGTTAACAGAGATATACAAACACATGTGAAATATATAATCACCAAATACCTACGGAATACCAAGAGAGGACTACTCAATATTCTCTCATAATCTACATGGAAAAAGGATCCGACGAATAATAGATATATGTATATTTGTGAAAGAACCACATCTTGCACACCTAGAATAAACAAAACGTTGTAATCAAATTTGCTGTGATAAAAAATAAAAAAGAGTTAAAAATACGCATAAGAAGTAATGAGCCATAAACATAAAGGGCTTTTTCCCGGCACATTCCATTCTAATTTACAACCTACAACACGACTTCCATTAAGGCTCTGTTGCCCTAGTAACCAGATTTGGTAAAGGAGAAATGCTGCCGCCTTGCGGCCGTTTCCCACAAGAGCGGCTTTAAACCCACAGCTAATGGTCACTGAACATTCACAAGGACTTGGGGCAGTAAAGGACACCTGCCCTCCAAAATTGTGCTGAGGTGGGGAATGAACAAAAAAATTCAAAACAGGCAAATCTTTCAGGAAGATAGTATGAGGTGGTAAGTTTTACTCACTCTCTTTAAAGAAAAGGAAAATGGATAAAAGCTCAACCTCAGGAAGTATTAGACTCATGCAATCTAATCTACAAAAAGGTTTCAACTCTCCCCAGTCGACTGACCATCAGCAAAAGGTCTACAAACAATAAAGGCTGCAGGCGTTTTAGAGAACTCTGTACCCTCTACTTGCTGGTGAGATGTGAAAGGGTAACAGCCAATAATGAGAACAGAAAGGAGCTGCGTTGAAAAGTAAAAATTGAGGTACCATTCAATCCAGCAGGTGAACCACTGGGTCTGTCACCTGAGAAGACCAGAATCGAGAAGACACAGGCTGCAAAAGCTGCACTGCAGCCTTATTCACAATAGCCAAGACAGTGAAGCTACCAAAATGTCCATCAACAGGTGAATGGATAAAAAGTAGTGGTCCATGTACACGATGGAATCTTAGCCATGGAAAACAATGAAACACTGCTCTTTGAGGCACCACAGATGAGCCTGGAGATAATCACAAGACATGAGGTAAGTCGGAAAGCAAAAGACCTCTATCCTATGATATCACTTATAGGCGTTATCTAATAACTGACACAAATGAACCTATTTCCACAGAGAAAGACACTCACAGACTTAGAAAACAAACTATGCTCATCTAAAAGGAAAGGTGGGGGGGAATGGATCAATTAACATCAGTGTTACTATATGGATACAAATTCATATCATATACGTATATCAAAAAGACCGACCCTATAGCAAGGGAGGTCTACGGAACACTCTGTAATATTTTACCTGGGAAGAGGATCTGTACATGCATAGACATATATAATGTACAAATGAACCAGATATTGTAAACCTAGGACAAATAATATTCTAATCTATACCCCAATTAAAAAATTTTAAAAAAAAGAAGTAATGAGACATACACTAATGGGGGTTTCTCCTAGCACATTCCATTCTAATTTACAACCTAGGAACACGACTTCCAGAAAGACTCTGCTGCCCTAGTACCCAGATTTGACAACGGAGAAATGCTGCCTCCTTGTGGCCGTTTCCCTTAACAGCAGCTTTAAACCCATTGCTAAAGGTCCCTAAATATTCACCAACGTTGCAGTTCTGTAAATGACACCTGCCCTCCAAAAAAGGCCTGGGGTCGAAAATCGAGTAATAAATTCAAAAGAGGGCAACCTTCCAAGAAGACAAATTCAAGACGTATATGGTACTCATACTTTTTTCTGTTTTTTTTTTCACAGAAAGGAAAAGGCGTGGGAAAATGTTGAATTTTAGGAATTTTTAAAGACATGCAAACCCAAATTAGAAAAACCTATCAGCTCACAGCAGTCAGAATGGCCATTAGCGAAAACGGTGCAAACAATAAATGCCGAAGGGATTGTGGAGAAATGCGTACCCTCGGTTCTAAGGGCCATGTGGTAAGAGCCACTAATGAAAACACAATGGAGGTGCTTTGAAAAGGGAAACATTGAGCTACCAGTCCATCAATCACACCCACTGCTGGGCCTATCTCCTGAGAAAATGAGAATCAAAAAGTCACAGGCTGGCAATCCTGCACTCCAGCAATATTTACTATAGCCATCACTTGGAAGCAATGAAAATGTCCATCATCAGAGGAAGGAACCAAGAAGAAGTGGTCCATGTACACAATGGAATATTTCTCCAATAAAAACTATAAATTAAATTTAAAAAAACAAACAAAAGGAAGGAGATATCAGCTTCTGTGGGTTTACCCGGGCACATTCCACTCTAATTTATCAGCGAGGAACACCGCTGGCCGGGAGGTCTGTTTCCCTAGTTACCAGAGTGGGGATCGTAGAAAGGATGCCGCCCTCTGGCCGTTACCTGCAAAAGCAGCTGTAAAGCCTGTGCTAATGGTCACTTCATATGAACAAGTACTGCAGGGCTGTAAGTGAAACCTGCCCTCAAAATGTCTTGAGGGAAGTAATGGCCAAAACATTTTAAAATGTGACACATACTTGAAGCAAACACTTTGAAGAACTAAGCTGTAATCACAGTTTGAAAAATAAAACGGACATGCCTTACAGGCCAATTTCAACGGAATATGACACACATGCAGATTCAACCACAAATTGGTATCAGCTCACACCAGTCAGAATCGCCATCAGCAAGAAATCTATAAACAGTAAATGCTGAAGGTGTTGTGGAGAAATGCATACCGTGAACTTTAAGAGGGACATAACCTGGAAAGAGCCACTAATGAGAACAGAATGGAGGGGCCTTTAAAAGGTAAACATTGAGCTCCCGTATGATCCAGCCGGCCCATTCCTGGACCTATAACCTAGGAAGACAGAATTGGAAAGACACAGGCAGACAAATGTGCACTGCACAGTATTACAATAGCCAAGATATGGAAGTAACCAAAAAGTCCACCAACAGATGGGTGGACCAGGAAGAACTGCTACATGTCGAGATGGAATATTAGTTAGCGAAAGAATGAAACAGTGCCATTTGCAGCACCATAGGTGAGTCTAGAAGTAATCACGCAACTTGTGGTAAGTGAGAAAGCGAAAGACACAGGTCCTATCATATCACTTATAGGTGTTACCTAAAATTCGATACCAATGAAGATATTTCCACAGAGAAGGGCAATCACAGGTTCATTAAACTTATGGTTCACCAAATGGAAAGGTGTGAGGAGTAGATACATTACGACATTGGGGTTAACAGAGATATACAAACACATGTGAAATATATAATCACCAAATACCTACGGAATACCAAGAGAGGACTACTCAATATTCTCTCATAATCTACATGGAAAAAGGATCCGACGAATAATAGATATATGTATATTTGTGAAAGAACCACATCTTGCACACCTAGAATAAACAAAACGTTGTAATCAAATTTGCTGTGATAAAAAATAAAAAAGAGTTAAAAATACGCATAAGAAGTAATGAGCCATAAACATAAAGGGCTTTTTCCTGGCACATTCCATTCTAATTTACAACCTACAACACGACTTCCATTAAGGCTCTGTTGCCCTAGTAACCAGATTTGGTAAAGGAGAAATGCTGCCGCCTTGCGGCCGTTTCCCACAAGAGCGGCTTTAAACCCACAGCTAATGGTCACTGAACATTCACAAGGACTTGGGGCAGTAAAGGACACCTGCCCTCCAAAATTGTGCTGAGGTGGGGAATGAACAAAAAAATTCAAAACAGGCAAATCTTTCAGGAAGATAGTATGAGGTGGTAAGTTTTACTCACTCTCTTTAAAGAAAAGGAAAATGGATAAAAGCTCAACCTCAGGAAGTATTAGACTCATGCAATCTAATCTACAAAAAGGTTTCAACTCTCCCCAGTCGACTGACCATCAGCAAAAGGTCTACAAACAATAAAGGCTGCAGGCGTTTTAGAGAACTCTGTACCCTCTACTTGCTGGTGAGATGTGAAAGGGTAACAGCCAATAATGAGAACAGAAAGGAGCTGCGTTGAAAAGGAAAAATTGAGGTACCATTCAATCCAGCAGGTGAACCACTGGGTCTGTCACCTGAGAAGACCAGAATCGAGAAGACACAGGCTGCAAAAGCTGCACTGCAGCCTTATTCACAATAGCCAAGACAGTGAAGCTACCAAAATGTCCATCAACAGGTGAATGGATAAAAAGTAGTGGTCCATGTACACGATGGAATCTTAGCCATGGAAAACAATGAAACACTGCTCTTTGAGGCACCACAGATGAGCCTGGAGATAATCACAAGACATGAGGTAAGTCGGAAAGCAAAAGACCTCTATCCTATGATATCACTTATAGGCGTTATCTAATAACTGACACAAATGAACCTATTTCCACAGAGAAAGACACTCACAGACTTAGAAAACAAACTATGCTCATCTAAAAGGAAAGGTGGGGGGGAATGGATCAATTAACATCAGTGTTACTATATGGATACAAATTCATATCATATACGTATATCAAAAAGACCGACCCTATAGCAAGGGAGGTCTACGGAACACTCTGTAATATTTTACCTGGGAAGAGGATCTGTACATGCATAGACATATATAATGTACAAATGAACCAGATATTGTAAACCTAGGACAAATAATATTCTAATCTATACCCCAATTAAAAAATTTAAAAAAAAAGAAGTAATGAGACATACACTAATGGGGGTTTCTCCTAGCACATTCCATTCTAATTTACAACCTAGGAACACGACTTCCAGAAAGACTCTGCTGCCCTAGTACCCAGATTTGACAACGGAGAAATGCTGCCTCCTTCTGGCCGTTTCCCTTAACAGCAGCTTTAAACCCATTGCTAAAGGTCCCTAAATATTCACCAACGTTGCAGTTCTGTAAATGACACCTGCCCTCCAAAAAAGGCCTGGGGTCGAAAATCGAGTAATAAATTCAAAAGAGGGCAACCTTCCAAGAAGACAAATTCAAGACGTATATGGTACTCATACTTTTTTCTGTTTTTTTTTCACAGAAAGGAAAAGGCGTGGGAAAATGTTGAATTTTAGGAATTTTTAAAGACATGCAAACCCAAATTAGAAAAACCTATCAGCTCACAGCAGTCAGAATGGCCATTAGCGAAAACGGTGCAAACAATAAATGCCGAAGGGATTGTGGAGAAATGCGTACCCTCGGTTCTAAGGGCCATGTGGTAAGAGCCACTAATGAAAACACAATGGAGGTGCTTTGAAAAGGGAAACATTGAGCTACCAGTCCATCAATCACACCCACTGCTGGGCCTATCTCCTGAGAAAATGAGAATCAAAAAGTCACAGGCTGGCAATCCTGCACTCCAGCAATATTTACTATAGCCATCACTTGGAAGCAATGAAAATGTCCATCATCAGAGGAAGGAACCAAGAAGAAGTGGTCCATGTACACAATGGAATATTTCTCCAATAAAAACTATAAATTAAATTTAAAAAAACAAACAAAAGGAAGGAGATATCAGCTTCTGTGGGTTTACCCGGGCACATTCCACTCTAATTTATCAGCGAGGAACACCGCTGGCCGGGAGGTCTGTTTCCCTAGTTACCAGAGTGGGGATCGTAGAAAGGATGCCGCCCTCTGGCCGTTACCTGCAAAAGCAGCTGTAAAGCCTGTGCTAATGGTCACTTCATATGAACAAGTACTGCAGGGCTGTAAGTGAAACCTGCCCTCAAAATGTCTTGAGGGAAGTAATGGCCAAAACATTTTAAAATGTGACACATACTTGAAGCAAACACTTTGAAGAACTAAGCTGTAATCACAGTTTGAAAAATAAAACGGACATGCCTTACAGGCCAATTTCAACGGAATATGACACACATGCAGATTCAACCACAAATTGGTATCAGCTCACACCAGTCAGAATCGCCATCAGCAAGAAATCTATAAACAGTAAATGCTGAAGGTGTTGTGGAGAAATGCATACCGTGAACTTTAAGAGGGACATAACCTGGAAAGAGCCACTAATGAGAACAGAATGGAGGGGCCTTTAAAAGGTAAACATTGAGCTCCCGTATGATCCAGCCGGCCCATTCCTGGACCTATAACCTAGGAAGACAGAATTGGAAAGACACAGGCAGACAAATGTGCACTGCACAGTATTACAATAGCCAAGATATGGAAGTAACCAAAAAGTCCACCAACAGATGGGTGGACCAGGAAGAACTGCTACATGTCGAGATGGAATATTAGTTAGCGAAAGAATGAAACAGTGCCATTTGCAGCACCATAGGTGAGTCTAGAAGTAATCACGCAACTTGTGGTAAGTGAGAAAGCGAAAGACACAGGTCCTATCATATCACTTATAGGTGTTACCTAAAATTCGATACCAATGAAGATATTTCCACAGAGAAGGGCAATCACAGGTTCATTAAACTTATGGTTCACCAAATGGAAAGGTGTGAGGAGTAGATACATTCCGACATTGGGGTTAACAGAGATATACAAACACATGTGAAATATATAATCACCAAATACCTACGGAATACCAAGAGAGGACTACTCAATATTCTCTCATAATCTACATGGAAAAAGGATCCGACGAATAATAGATATATGTATATTTGTGAAAGAACCACATCTTGCACACCTAGAATAAACAAAACGTTGTAATCAAATTTGCTGTGATAAAAAATAAAAAAGAGTTAAAAATACGCATAAGAAGTAATGAGCCATAAACATAAAGGGCTTTTTCCTGGCACATTCCATTCTAATTTACAACCTACAACACGACTTCCATTAAGGCTCTGTTGCCCTAGTAACCAGATTTGGTAAAGGAGAAATGCTGCCGCCTTGCGGCCGTTTCCCACAAGAGCGGCTTTAAACCCACAGCTAATGGTCACTGAACATTCACAAGGACTTGGGGCAGTAAAGGACACCTGCCCTCCAAAATTGTGCTGAGGTGGGGAATGAACAAAAAAATTCAAAACAGGCAAATCTTTCAGGAAGATAGTATGAGGTGGTAAGTTTTACTCACTCTCTTTAAAGAAAAGGAAAATGGATAAAAGCTCAACCTCAGGAAGTATTAGACTCATGCAATCTAATCTACAAAAAGGTTTCAACTCTCCCCAGTCGACTGACCATCAGCAAAAGGTCTACAAACAATAACGGCTGCAGGCGTTTTAGAGAACTCTGTACCCTCTACTTGCTGGTGAGATGTGAAAGGGTAACAGCCAATAATGAGAACAGAAAGGAGCTGCGTTGAAAAGGAAAAATTGAGGTACCATTCAATCCAGCAGGTGAACCACTGGGTCTGTCACCTGAGAAGACCAGAATCGAGAAGACACAGGCTGCAAAAGCTGCACTGCAGCCTTATTCACAATAGCCAAGACAGTGAAGCTACCAAAATGTCCATCAACAGGTGAATGGATAAAAAGTAGTGGTCCATGTACACGATGGAATCTTAGCCATGGAAAACAATGAAACACTGCTCTTTGAGGCACCACAGATGAGCCTGGAGATAATCACAAGACATGAGGTAAGTCGGAAAGCAAAAGACCTCTATCCTATGATATCACTTATAGGCGTTATCTAATAACTGACACAAATGAACCTATTTCCACAGAGAAAGACACTCACAGACTTAGAAAACAAACTATGCTCATCTAAAAGGAAAGGTGGGGGGGAATGGATCAATTAACATCAGTGTTACTATATGGATACAAATTCATATCATATACGTATATCAAAAAGACCGACCCTATAGCAAGGGAGGTCTACGGAACACTCTGTAATATTTTACCTGGGAAGAGGATCTGTACATGCATAGACATATATAATGTACAAATGAACCAGATATTGTAAACCTAGGACAAATAATATTCTAATCTATACCCCAATTAAAAAATTTAAAAAAAAAGAAGTAATGAGACATACACTAATGGGGGTTTCTCCTAGCACATTCCATTCTAATTTACAACCTAGGAACACGACTTCCAGAAAGACTCTGCTGCCCTAGTACCCAGATTTGACAACGGAGAAATGCTGCCTCCTTGTGGCCGTTTCCCTTAACAGCAGCTTTAAACCCATTGCTAAAGGTCCCTAAATATTCACCAACGTTGCAGTTCTGTAAATGACACCTGCCCTCCAAAAAAGGCCTGGGGTCGAAAATCGAGTAATAAATTCAAAAGAGGGCAACCTTCCAAGAAGACAAATTCAAGACGTATATGGTACTCATACTTTTTTCTGTTTTTTTTTCACAGAAAGGAAAAGGCGTGGGAAAATGTTGAATTTTAGGAATTTTTAAAGACATGCAAACCCAAATTAGAAAAACCTATCAGCTCACAGCAGTCAGAATGGCCATTAGCGAAAACGGTGCAAACAATAAATGCCGAAGGGATTGTGGAGAAATGCGTACCCTCGGTTCTAAGGGCCATGTGGTAAGAGCCACTAATGAAAACACAATGGAGGTGCTTTGAAAAGGGAAACATTGAGCTACCAGTCCATCAATCACACCCACTGCTGGGCCTATCTCCTGAGA
Source organism: Eubalaena glacialis (assembly GCF_028564815.1). Taxonomy (NCBI): domain Eukaryota; kingdom Metazoa; phylum Chordata; class Mammalia; order Artiodactyla; family Balaenidae; genus Eubalaena; species Eubalaena glacialis. The sequence goes on along the minus strand of NC_083720.1, from coordinate 133,785,725 downwards.
AAATGAGAATCAAAAAGTCACAGGCTGGCAATCCTGCACTCCAGCAATATTTACTATAGCCATCACTTGGAAGCAATGAAAATGTCCATCATCAGAGGAAGGAACCAAGAAGAAGTGGTCCATGTACACAATGGAATATTTCTCCAATAAAAACTATAAATTAAATTTAAAAAACAAACAAAAGGAAGGAGATATCAGCTTCTGTGGGTTTACCCGGGCACATTCCACTCTAATTTATCAGCGAGGAACACCGCTGGCCGGGAGGTCTGTTTCCCTAGTTACCAGAGTGGGGATCGTAGAAAGGATGCCGCCCTCTGGCCGTTACCTGCAAAAGCAGCTGTAAAGCCTGTGCTAATGGTCACTTCATATGAACAAGTACTGCAGGGCTGTAAGTGAAACCTGCCCTCAAAATGTCTTGAGGGAAGTAATGGCCAAAACATTTTAAAATGTGACACATACTTGAAGCAAACACTTTGAAGAACTAAGCTGTAATCACAGTTTGAAAAATAAAACGGACATGCCTTACAGGCCAATTTCAACGGAATATGACACACATGCAGATTCAACCACAAATTGGTATCAGCTCACACCAGTCAGAATCGCCATCAGCAAGAAATCTATAAACAGTAAATGCTGAAGGTGTTGTGGAGAAATGCATACCGTGAACTTTAAGAGGGACATAACCTGGAAAGAGCCACTAATGAGAACAGAATGGAGGGGCCTTTAAAAGGTAAACATTGAGCTCCCGTATGATCCAGCCGGCCCATTCCTGGACCTATAACCTAGGAAGACAGAATTGGAAAGACACAGGCAGACAAATGTGCACTGCACAGTATTACAATAGCCAAGATATGGAAGTAACCAAAAAGTCCACCAACAGATGGGTGGACCAGGAAGAACTGCTACATGTCGAGATGGAATATTAGTTAGCGAAAGAATGAAACAGTGCCATTTGCAGCACCATAGGTGAGTCTAGAAGTAATCACGCAACTTGTGGTAAGTGAGAAAGCGAAAGACACAGGTCCTATCATATCACTTATAGGTGTTACCTAAAATTCGATACCAATGAAGATATTTCCACAGAGAAGGGCAATCACAGGTTCATTAAACTTATGGTTCACCAAATGGAAAGGTGTGAGGAGTAGATACATTCCGACATTGGGGTTAACAGAGATATACAAACACATGTGAAATATATAATCACCAAATACCTACGGAATACCAAGAGAGGACTACTCAATATTCTCTCATAATCTACATGGAAAAAGGATCCGACGAATAATAGATATATGTATATTTGTGAAAGAACCACATCTTGCACACCTAGAATAAACAAAACGTTGTAATCAAATTTGCTGTGATAAAAAATAAAAAAGAGTTAAAAATACGCATAAGAAGTAATGAGCCATAAACATAAAGGGCTTTTTCCTGGCACATTCCATTCTAATTTACAACCTACAACACGACTTCCATTAAGGCTCTGTTGCCCTAGTAACCAGATTTGGTAAAGGAGAAATGCTGCCGCCTTGCGGCCGTTTCCCACAAGAGCGGCTTTAAACCCACAGCTAATGGTCACTGAACATTCACAAGGACTTGGGGCAGTAAAGGACACCTGCCCTCCAAAATTGTGCTGAGGTGGGGAATGAACAAAAAAATTCAAAACAGGCAAATCTTTCAGGAAGATAGTATGAGGTGGTAAGTTTTACTCACTCTCTTTAAAGAAAAGGAAAATGGATAAAAGCTCAACCTCAGGAAGTATTAGACTCATGCAATCTAATCTACAAAAAGGTTTCAACTCTCCCCAGTCGACTGACCATCAGCAAAAGGTCTACAAACAATAAAGGCTGCAGGCGTTTTAGAGAACTCTGTACCCTCTACTTGCTGGTGAGATGTGAAAGGGTAACAGCCAATAATGAGAACAGAAAGGAGCTGCGTTGAAAAGGAAAAATTGAGGTACCATTCAATCCAGCAGGTGAACCACTGGGTCTGTCACCTGAGAAGACCAGAATCGAGAAGACACAGGCTGCAAAAGCTGCACTGCAGCCTTATTCACAATAGCCAAGACAGTGAAGCTACCAAAATGTCCATCAACAGGTGAATGGATAAAAAGTAGTGGTCCATGTACACGATGGAATCTTAGCCATGGAAAACAATGAAACACTGCTCTTTGAGGCACCACAGATGAGCCTGGAGATAATCACAAGACATGAGGTAAGTCGGAAAGCAAAAGACCTCTATCCTATGATATCACTTATAGGCGTTATCTAATAACTGACACAAATGAACCTATTTCCACAGAGAAAGACACTCACAGACTTAGAAAACAAACTATGCTCATCTAAAAGGAAAGGTGGGGGGGAATGGATCAATTAACATCAGTGTTACTATATGGATACAAATTCATATCATATACGTATATCAAAAAGACCGACCCTATAGCAAGGGAGGTCTACGGAACACTCTGTAATATTTTACCTGGGAAGAGGATCTGTACATGCATAGACATATATAATGTACAAATGAACCAGATATTGTAAACCTAGGACAAATAATATTCTAATCTATACCCCAATTAAAAAATTTAAAAAAAAAGAAGTAATGAGACATACACTAATGGGGGTTTCTCCTAGCACATTCCATTCTAATTTACAACCTAGGAACACGACTTCCAGAAAGACTCTGCTGCCCTAGTACCCAGATTTGACAACGGAGAAATGCTGCCTCCTTGTGGCCGTTTCCCTTAACAGCAGCTTTAAACCCATTGCTAAAGGTCCCTAAATATTCACCAACGTTGCAGTTCTGTAAATGACACCTGCCCTCCAAAAAAGGCCTGGGGTCGAAAATCGAGTAATAAATTCAAAAGAGGGCAACCTTCCAAGAAGACAAATTCAAGACGTATATGGTACTCATACTTTTTTCTGTTTTTTTTTCACAGAAAGGAAAAGGCGTGGGAAAATGTTGAATTTTAGGAATTTTTAAAGACATGCAAACCCAAATTAGAAAAACCTATCAGCTCACAGCAGTCAGAATGGCCATTAGCGAAAACGGTGCAAACAATAAATGCCGAAGGGATTGTGGAGAAATGCGTACCCTCGGTTCTAAGGGCCATGTGGTAAGAGCCACTAATGAAAACACAATGGAGGTGCTTTGAAAAGGGAAACATTGAGCTACCAGTCCATCAATCACACCCACTGCTGGGCCTATCTCCTGAGAAAATGAGAATCAAAAAGTCACAGGCTGGCAATCCTGCACTCCAGCAATATTTACTATAGCCATCACTTGGAAGCAATGAAAATGTCCATCATCAGAGGAAGGAACCAAGAAGAAGTGGTCCATGTACACAATGGAATATTTCTCCAATAAAAACTATAAATTAAATTTAAAAAACAAACAAAAGGAAGGAGATATCAGCTTCTGTGGGTTTACCCGGGCACATTCCACTCTAATTTATCAGCGAGGAACACCGCTGGCCGGGAGGTCTGTTTCCCTAGTTACCAGAGTGGGGATCGTAGAAAGGATGCCGCCCTCTGGCCGTTACCTGCAAAAGCAGCTGTAAAGCCTGTGCTAATGGTCACTTCATATGAACAAGTACTGCAGGGCTGTAAGTGAAACCTGCCCTCAAAATGTCTTGAGGGAAGTAATGGCCAAAACATTTTAAAATGTGACACATACTTGAAGCAAACACTTTGAAGAACTAAGCTGTAATCACAGTTTGAAAAATAAAACGGACATGCCTTACAGGCCAATTTCAACGGAATATGACACACATGCAGATTCAACCACAAATTGGTATCAGCTCACACCAGTCAGAATCGCCATCAGCAAGAAATCTATAAACAGTAAATGCTGAAGGTGTTGTGGAGAAATGCATACCGTGAACTTTAAGAGGGACATAACCTGGAAAGAGCCACTAATGAGAACAGAATGGAGGGGCCTTTAAAAGGTAAACATTGAGCTCCCGTATGATCCAGCCGGCCCATTCCTGGACCTATAACCTAGGAAGACAGAATTGGAAAGACACAGGCAGACAAATGTGCACTGCACAGTATTACAATAGCCAAGATATGGAAGTAACCAAAAAGTCCACCAACAGATGGGTGGACCAGGAAGAACTGCTACATGTCGAGATGGAATATTAGTTAGCGAAAGAATGAAACAGTGCCATTTGCAGCACCATAGGTGAGTCTAGAAGTAATCACGCAACTTGTGGTAAGTGAGAAAGCGAAAGACACAGGTCCTATCATATCACTTATAGGTGTTACCTAAAATTCGATACCAATGAAGATATTTCCACAGAGAAGGGCAATCACAGGTTCATTAAACTTATGGTTCACCAAATGGAAAGGTGTGAGGAGTAGATACATTCCGACATTGGGGTTAACAGAGATATACAAACACATGTGAAATATATAATCACCAAATACCTACGGAATACCAAGAGAGGACTACTCAATATTCTCTCATAATCTACATGGAAAAAGGATCCGACGAATAATAGATACATGTATATTTGTGAAAGAACCACATCTTGCACACCTAGAATAAACAAAACGTTGTAATCAAATTTGCTGTGATAAAAAATAAAAAAGAGTTAAAAATACGCATAAGAAGTAATGAGCCATAAACATAAAGGGCTTTTTCCTGGCACATTCCATTCTAATTTACAACCTACAACACGACTTCCATTAAGGCTCTGTTGCCCTAGTAACCAGATTTGGTAAAGGAGAAATGCTGCCGCCTTGCGGCCGTTTCCCACAAGAGCGGCTTTAAACCCACAGCTAATGGTCACTGAACATTCACAAGGACTTGGGGCAGTAAAGGACACCTGCCCTCCAAAATTGTGCTGAGGTGGGGAATGAACAAAAAAATTCAAAACAGGCAAATCTTTCAGGAAGATAGTATGAGGTGGTAAGTTTTACTCACTCTCTTTAAAGAAAAGGAAAATGGATAAAAGCTCAACCTCAGGAAGTATTAGACTCATGCAATCTAATCTACAAAAAGGTTTCAACTCTCCCCAGTCGACTGACCATCAGCAAAAGGTCTACAAACAATAAAGGCTGCAGGCGTTTTAGAGAACTCTGTACCCTCTACTTGCTGGTGAGATGTGAAAGGGTAACAGCCAATAATGAGAACAGAAAGGAGCTGCGTTGAAAAGGAAAAATTGAGGTACCATTCAATCCAGCAGGTGAACCACTGGGTCTGTCACCTGAGAAGACCAGAATCGAGAAGACACAGGCTGCAAAAGCTGCACTGCAGCCTTATTCACAATAGCCAAGACAGTGAAGCTACCAAAATGTCCATCAACAGGTGAATGGATAAAAAGTAGTGGTCCATGTACACGATGGAATCTTAGCCATGGAAAACAATGAAACACTGCTCTTTGAGGCACCACAGATGAGCCTGGAGATAATCACAAGACATGAGGTAAGTCGGAAAGCAAAAGACCTCTATCCTATGATATCACTTATAGGCGTTATCTAATAACTGACACAAATGAACCTATTTCCACAGAGAAAGACACTCACAGACTTAGAAAACAAACTATGCTCATCTAAAAGGAAAGGTGGGGGGGAATGGATCAATTAACATCAGTGTTACTATATGGATACAAATTCATATCATATACGTATATCAAAAAGACCGACCCTATAGCAAGGGAGGTCTACGGAACACTCTGTAATATTTTACCTGGGAAGAGGATCTGTACATGCATAGACATATATAATGTACAAATGAACCAGATATTGTAAACCTAGGACAAATAATATTCTAATCTATACCCCAATTAAAAAATTTAAAAAAAAAGAAGTAATGAGACATACACTAATGGGGGTTTCTCCTAGCACATTCCATTCTAATTTACAACCTAGGAACACGACTTCCAGAAAGACTCTGCTGCCCTAGTACCCAGATTTGACAACGGAGAAATGCTGCCTCCTTGTGGCCGTTTCCCTTAACAGCAGCTTTAAACCCATTGCTAAAGGTCCCTAAATATTCACCAACGTTGCAGTTCTGTAAATGACACCTGCCCTCCAAAAAAGGCCTGGGGTCGAAAATCGAGTAATAAATTCAAAAGAGGGCAACCTTCCAAGAAGACAAATTCAAGACGTATATGGTACTCATACTTTTTTCTGTTTTTTTTTCACAGAAAGGAAAAGGCGTGGGAAAATGTTGAATTTTAGGAATTTTTAAAGACATGCAAACCCAAATTAGAAAAACCTATCAGCTCACAGCAGTCAGAATGGCCATTAGCGAAAACGGTGCAAACAATAAATGCCGAAGGGATTGTGGAGAAATGCGTACCCTCGGTTCTAAGGGCCATGTGGTAAGAGCCACTAATGAAAACACAATGGAGGTGCTTTGAAAAGGGAAACATTGAGCTACCAGTCCATCAATCACACCCACTGCTGGGCCTATCTCCTGAGAAAATGAGAATCAAAAAGTCACAGGCTGGCAATCCTGCACTCCAGCAATATTTACTATAGCCATCACTTGGAAGCAATGAAAATGTCCATCATCAGAGGAAGGAACCAAGAAGAAGTGGTCCATGTACACAATGGAATATTTCTCCAATAAAAACTATAAATTAAATTTAAAAAACAAACAAAAGGAAGGAGATATCAGCTTCTGTGGGTTTACCCGGGCACATTCCACTCTAATTTATCAGCGAGGAACACCGCTGGCCGGGAGGTCTGTTTCCCTAGTTACCAGAGTGGGGATCGCAGAAAGGATGCCGCCCTCTGGCCGTTACCTGCAAAAGCAGCTGTAAAGCCTGTGCTAATGGTCACTTCATATGAATAAGTACTGCAGGGCTGTAAGTGAAACCTGCCCTCAAAATGTCTTGAGGGAAGTAATGGCCAAAACATTTTAAAATGTGACACATACTTGAAGCAAACACTTTGAAGAACTAAGCTGTAATCACAGTTTGAAAAATAAAACGGACATGCCTTACAGGCCAATTTCAACGGAATATGACACACATGCAGATTCAACCACAAATTGGTATCAGCTCACACCAGTCAGAATCGCCATCAGCAAGAAATCTATAAACAGTAAATGCTGAAGGTGTTGTGGAGAAATGCATACCGTGAACTTTAAGAGGGACATAACCTGGAAAGAGCCACTAATGAGAACAGAATGGAGGGGCCTTTAAAAGGTAAACATTGAGCTCCCGTATGATCCAGCCGGCCCATTCCTGGACCTATAACCTAGGAAGACAGAATTGGAAAGACACAGGCAGACAAATGTGCACTGCACAGTATTACAATAGCCAAGATATGGAAGTAACCAAAAAGTCCACCAACAGATGGGTGGACCAGGAAGAACTGCTACATGTCGAGATGGAATATTAGTTAGCGAAAGAATGAAACAGTGCCATTTGCAGCACCATAGGTGAGTCTAGAAGTAATCACGCAACTTGTGGTAAGTGAGAAAGCGAAAGACACAGGTCCTATCATATCACTTATAGGTGTTACCTAAAATTCGATACCAATGAAGATATTTCCACAGAGAAGGGCAATCACAGGTTCATTAAACTTATGGTTCACCAAATGGAAAGGTGTGAGGAGTAGATACATTCCGACATTGGGGTTAACAGAGATATACAAACACATGTGAAATATATAATCACCAAATACCTACGGAATACCAAGAGAGGACTACTCAATATTCTCTCATAATCTACATGGAAAAAGGATCCGACGAATAATAGATACATGTATATTTGTGAAAGAACCACATCTTGCACACCTAGAATAAACAAAACGTTGTAATCAAATTTGCTGTGATAAAAAATAAAAAAGAGTTAAAAATACGCATAAGAAGTAATGAGCCATAAACATAAAGGGCTTTTTCCTGGCACATTCCATTCTAATTTACAACCTACAACACGACTTCCATTAAGGCTCTGTTGCCCTAGTAACCAGATTTGGTAAAGGAGAAATGCTGCCGCCTTGCGGCCGTTTCCCACAAGAGCGGCTTTAAACCCACAGCTAATGGTCACTGAACATTCACAAGGACTTGGGGCAGTAAAGGACACCTGCCCTCCAAAATTGTGCTGAGGTGGGGAATGAACAAAAAAATTCAAAACAGGCAAATCTTTCAGGAAGATAGTATGAGGTGGTAAGTTTTACTCACTCTCTTTAAAGAAAAGGAAAATGGATAAAAGCTCAACCTCAGGAAGTATTAGACTCATGCAATCTAATCTACAAAAAGGTTTCAACTCTCCCCAGTCGACTGACCATCAGCAAAAGGTCTACAAACAATAAAGGCTGCAGGCGTTTTAGAGAACTCTGTACCCTCTACTTGCTGGTGAGATGTGAAAGGGTAACAGCCAATAATGAGAACAGAAAGGAGCTGCGTTGAAAAGGAAAAATTGAGGTACCATTCAATCCAGCAGGTGAACCACTGGGTCTGTCACCTGAGAAGACCAGAATCGAGAAGACACAGGCTGCAAAAGCTGCACTGCAGCCTTATTCACAATAGCCAAGACAGTGAAGCTACCAAAATGTCCATCAACAGGTGAATGGATAAAAAGTAGTGGTCCATGTACACGATGGAATCTTAGCCATGGAAAACAATGAAACACTGCTCTTTGAGGCACCACAGATGAGCCTGGAGATAATCACAAGACATGAGGTAAGTCGGAAAGCAAAAGACCTCTATCCTATGATATCACTTATAGGCGTTATCTAATAACTGACACAAATGAACCTATTTCCACAGAGAAAGACACTCACAGACTTAGAAAACAAACTATGCTCATCTAAAAGGAAAGGTGGGGGGGAATGGATCAATTAACATCAGTGTTACTATATGGATACAAATTCATATCATATACGTATATCAAAAAGACCGACCCTATAGCAAGGGAGGTCTACGGAACACTCTGTAATATTTTACCTGGGAAGAGGATCTGTACATGCATAGACATATATAATGTACAAATGAACCAGATATTGTAAACCTAGGACAAATTATATTCTAATCTATACCCCAATTAAAAAATTTAAAAAAAAAGAAGTAATGAGACATACACTAATGGGGGTTTCTCCTAGCACATTCCATTCTAATTTACAACCTAGGAACACGACTTCCAGAAAGACTCTGCTGCCCTCGTACCCAGATTTGACAACGGAGAAATGCTGCCTCCTTGTGGCCGTTTCCCTTAACAGCAGCTTTAAACCCATTGCTAAAGGTCCCTAAATATTCACCAACGTTGCAGTTCTGTAAATGACACCTGCCCTCCAAAAAAGGCCTGGGGTCGAAAATCGAGTAATAAATTCAAAAGAGGGCAACCTTCCAAGAAGACAAATTCAAGACGTATATGGTACTCATACTTTTTTCTGTTTTTTTTTCACAGAAAGGAAAAGGCGTGGGAAAATGTTGAATTTTAGGAATTTTTAAAGACATGCAAACCCAAATTAGAAAAACCTATCAGCTCACAGCAGTCAGAATGGCCATTAGCGAAAACGGTGCAAACAATAAATGCTGAAGGGATTGTGGAGAAATGCGTACCCTCGGTTCTAAGGGCCATGTGGTAAGAGCCACTAATGAAAACACAATGGAGGTGCTTTGAAAAGGGAAACATTGAGCTACCAGTCCATCAATCACACCCACTGCTGGGCCTATCTCCTGAGACAATGAGAATCAAAAAGTCACAGGCTGGCAATCCTGCACTCCAGCAATATTTACTATAGCCATCACTTGGAAGCAATGAAAATGTCCATCATCAGAGGAAGGAACCAAGAAGAAGTGGTCCATGTACACAATGGAATATTTCTCCAATAAAAACTATAAATTAAATTTAAAAAACAAACAAAAGGAAGGAGATATCAGCTTCTGTGGGTTTACCCGGGCACATTCCACTCTAATTTATCAGCGAGGAACACCGCTGGCCGGGAGGTCTGTTTCCCTAGTTACCAGAGTGGGGATCGTAGAAAGGATGCCGCCCTCTGGCCGTTACCTGCAAAAGCAGCTGTAAAGCCTGTGCTAATGGTCACTTCATATGAACAAGTACTGCAGGGCTGTAAGTGAAACCTGCCCTCAAAATGTCTTGAGGGAAGTAATGGCCAAAACATTTTAAAATGTGACACATACTTGAAGCAAACACTTTGAAGAACTAAGCTGTAATCACAGTTTGAAAAATAAAACGGACATGCCTTACAGGCCAATTTCAACGGAATATGACACACATGCAGATTCAACCACAAATTGGTATCAGCTCACACCAGTCAGAATCGCCATCAGCAAGAAATCTATAAACAGTAAATGCTGAAGGTGTTGCGGAGAAATGCATACCGTGAACTTTAAGAGGGACGTAACCTGGAAAGAGCCACTAATGAGAACAGAATGGAGGGGCCTTTAAAAGGTAAACATTGAGCTCCCGTATGATCCAGCCGGCCCATTCCTGGACCTATAACCTAGGAAGACAGAATTGGAAAGACACAGGCAGACAAATGTGCACTGCACAGTATTACAATAGCCAAGATATGGAAGTAACCAAAAAGTCCACCAACAGATGGGTGGACCAGGAAGAACTGCTACATGTCGAGATGGAATATTAGTTAGCGAAAGAATGAAACAGTGCCATTTGCAGCACCATAGGTGAGTCTAGAAGTAATCACGCAACTTGTGGTAAGTGAGAAAGCGAAAGACACAGGTCCTATCATATCACTTATAGGTGTTACCTAAAATTCGATACCAATGAAGATATTTCCACAGAGAAGGGCAATCACAGGTTCATTAAACTTATGGTTCACCAAATGGAAAGGTGTGAGGAGTAGATACATTCCGACATTGGGGTTAACAGAGATATACAAACACATGTGAAATATATAATCACCAAATACCTACGGAATACCAAGAGAGGACTACTCAATATTCTCTCATAATCTACATGGAAAAAGGATCCGACGAATAATAGATACATGTATATTTGTGAAAGAACCACATCTTGCACACCTAGAATAAACAAAACGTTGTAATCAAATTTGCTGTGATAAAAAATAAAAAAGAGTTAAAAATACGCATAAGAAGTAATGAGCCATAAACATAAAGGGCTTTTTCCTGGCACATTCCATTCTAATTTACAACCTACAACACGACTTCCATTAAGGCTCTGTTGCCCTAGTAACCAGATTTGGTAAAGGAGAAATGCTGCCGCCTTGCGGCCGTTTCCCACAAGAGCGGCTTTAAACCCACAGCTAATGGTCACTGAACATTCACAAGGACTTGGGGCAGTAAAGGACACCTGCCCTCCAAAATTGTGCTGAGGTGGGGAATGAACAAAAAAATTCAAAACAGGCAAATCTTTCAGGAAGATAGTATGAGGTGGTAAGTTTTACTCACTCTCTTTAAAGAAAAGGAAAATGGATAAAAGCTCAACCTCAGGAAGTATTAGACTCATGCAATCTAATCTACAAAAAGGTTTCAACTCTCCCCAGTCGACTGACCATCAGCAAAAGGTCTACAAACAATAAAGGCTGCAGGCGTTTTAGAGAACTCTGTACCCTCTACTTGCTGGTGAGATGTGAAAGGGTAGCAGCCAATAATGAGAACAGAAAGGAGCTGCGTTGAAAAGGAAAAATTGAGGTACCATTCAATCCAGCAGGTGAACCACTGGGTCTGTCACCTGAGAAGACCAGAATCGAGAAGACACAGGCTGCAAAAGCTGCACTGCAGCCTTATTCACAATAGCCAAGACAGTGAAGCTACCAAAATGTCCATCAACAGGTGAATGGATAAAAAGTAGTGGTCCATGTACACGATGGAATCTTAGCCATGGAAAACAATGAAACACTGCTCTTTGAGGCACCACAGATGAGCCTGGAGATAATCACAAGACATGAGGTAAGTCGGAAAGCAAAAGACCTCTATCCTATGATATCACTTATAGGCGTTATCTAATAACTGACACAAATGAACCTATTTCCACAGAGAAAGACACTCACAGACTTAGAAAACAAACTATGCTCATCTAAAAGGAAAGGTGGGGGGGAATGGATCAATTAACATCAGTGTTACTATATGGATACAAATTCATATCATATACGTATATCAAAAAGACCGACCCTATAGCAAGGGAGGTCTACGGAACACTCTGTAATATTTTACCTGGGAAGAGGATCTGTACATGCATAGACATATATAATGTACAAATGAACCAGATATTGTAAACCTAGGACAAATTATATTCTAATCTATACCCCAATTAAAAAATTTAAAAAAAAAGAAGTAATGAGACATACACTAATGGGGGTTTCTCCTAGCACATTCCATTCTAATTTACAACCTAGGAACACGACTTCCAGAAAGACTCTGCTGCCCTCGTACCCAGATTTGACAACGGAGAAATGCTGCCTCCTTGTGGCCGTTTCCCTTAACAGCAGCTTTAAACCCATTGCTAAAGGTCCCTAAATATTCACCAACGTTGCAGTTCTGTAAATGACACCTGCCCTCCAAAAAAGGCCTGGGGTCGAAAATCGAGTAATAAATTCAAAAGAGGGCAACCTTCCAAGAAGACAAATTCAAGACGTATATGGTACTCATACTTTTTTCTGTTTTTTTTTCACAGAAAGGAAAAGGCGTGGGAAAATGTTGAATTTTAGGAATTTTTAAAGACATGCAAACCCAAATTAGAAAAACCTATCAGCTCACAGCAGTCAGAATGGCCATTAGCGAAAACGGTGCAAACAATAAATGCTGAAGGGATTGTGGAGAAATGCGTACCCTCGGTTCTAAGGGCCATGTGGTAAGAGCCACTAATGAAAACACAATGGAGGTGCTTTGAAAAGGGAAACATTGAGCTACCAGTCCATCAATCACACCCACTGCTGGGCCTATCTCCTGAGACAATGAGAATCAAAAAGTCACAGGCTGGCAATCCTGCACTCCAGCAATATTTACTATAGCCATCACTTGGAAGCAATGAAAATGTCCATCATCAGAGGAAGGAACCAAGAAGAAGTGGTCCATGTACACAATGGAATATTTCTCCAATAAAAACTATAAATTAAATTTAAAAAACAAACAAAAGGAAGGAGATATCAGCTTCTGTGGGTTTACCCGGGCACATTCCACTCTAATTTATCAGCGAGGAACACCGCTGGCCGGGAGGTCTGTTTCCCTAGTTACCAGAGTGGGGATCGTAGAAAGGATGCCGCCCTCTGGCCGTTACCTGCAAAAGCAGCTGTAAAGCCTGTGCTAATGGTCACTTCATATGAACAAGTACTGCAGGGCTGTAAGTGAAACCTGCCCTCAAAATGTCTTGAGGGAAGTAATGGCCAAAACATTTTAAAATGTGACACATACTTGAAGCAAACACTTTGAAGAACTAAGCTGTAATCACAGTTTGAAAAATAAAACGGACATGCCTTACAGGCCAATTTCAACGGAATATGACACACATGCAGATTCAACCACAAATTGGTATCAGCTCACACCAGTCAGAATCGCCATCAGCAAGAAATCTATAAACAGTAAATGCTGAAGGTGTTGCGGAGAAATGCATACCGTGAACTTTAAGAGGGACGTAACCTGGAAAGAGCCACTAATGAGAACAGAATGGAGGGGCCTTTAAAAGGTAAACATTGAGCTCCCGTATGATCCAGCCGGCCCATTCCTGGACCTATAACCTAGGAAGACAGAATTGGAAAGACACAGGCAGACAAATGTGCACTGCACAGTATTACAATAGCCAAGATATGGAAGTAACCAAAAAGTCCACCAACAGATGGGTGGACCAGGAAGAACTGCTACATGTCGAGATGGAATATTAGTTAGCGAAAGAATGAAACAGTGCCATTTGCAGCACCATAGGTGAGTCTAGAAGTAATCACGCAACTTGTGGTAAGTGAGAAAGCGAAAGACACAGGTCCTATCATATCACTTATAGGTGTTACCTAAAATTCGATACCAATGAAGATATTTCCACAGAGAAGGGCAATCACAGGTTCATTAAACTTATGGTTCACCAAATGGAAAGGTGTGAGGAGTAGATACATTACGACATTGGGGTTAACAGAGATATACAAACACATGTGAAATATATAATCACCAAATACCTACGGAATACCAAGAGAGGACTACTCAATATTCTCTCATAATCTACATGGAAAAAGGATCCGACGAATAATAGATACATGTATATTTGTGAAAGAACCACATCTTGCACACCTAGAATAAACAAAACGTTGTAATTAAATTTGCTGTGATAAAAAATAAAAAAGAGTTAAAAATACGCATAAGAAGTAATGAGCCATAAACATAAAGGGCTTTTTCCTGGCACATTCCATTCTAATTTACAACCTACAACACGACTTCCATTAAGGCTCTGTTGCCCTAGTAACCAGATTTGGTAAAGGAGAAATGCTGCCGCCTTGCGGCCGTTTCCCACAAGAGCGGCTTTAAACCCACAGCTAATGGTCACTGAACATTCACAAGGACTTGGGGCAGTAAAGGACACCTGCCCTCCAAAATTGTGCTGAGGTGGGGAATGAACAAAAAAATTCAAAACAGGCAAATCTTTCAGGAAGATAGTATGAGGTGGTAAGTTTTACTCACTCTCTTTAAAGAAAAGGAAAATGGATAAAAGCTCAACCTCAGGAAGTATTAGACTCATGCAATCTAATCTACAAAAAGGTTTCAACTCTCCCCAGTCGACTGACCATCAGCAAAAGGTCTACAAACAATAAAGGCTGCAGGCGTTTTAGAGAACTCTGTACCCTCTACTTGCTGGTGAGATGTGAAAGGGTAACAGCCAATAATGAGAACAGAAAGGAGCTGCGTTGAAAAGTAAAAATTGAGGTACCATTCAATCCAGCAGGTGAACCACTGGGTCTGTCACCTGAGAAGACCAGAATCGAGAAGACACAGGCTGCAAAAGCTGCACTGCAGCCTTATTCACAATAGCCAAGACAGTGAAGCTACCAAAATGTCCATCAACAGGTGAATGGATAAAAAGTAGTGGTCCATGTACACGATGGAATCTTAGCCATGGAAAACAATGAAACACTGCTCTTTGAGGCACCACAGATGAGCCTGGAGATAATCACAAGACATGAGGTAAGTCGGAAAGCAAAAGACCTCTATCCTATGATATCACTTATAGGCGTTATCTAATAACTGACACAAATGAACCTATTTCCACAGAGAAAGACACTCACAGACTTAGAAAACAAACTATGCTCATCTAAAAGGAAAGGTGGGGGGGAATGG
Source organism: Eubalaena glacialis (assembly GCF_028564815.1). NCBI lineage: Eukaryota > Metazoa > Chordata > Mammalia > Artiodactyla > Balaenidae > Eubalaena > Eubalaena glacialis. The sequence continues at coordinate 133,770,509 of NC_083720.1, read as the reverse complement.
ATCAATTAACATCAGTGTTACTATATGGATACAAATTCATATCATATACGTATATCAAAAAGACCGACCCTATAGCAAGGGAGGTCTACGGAACACTCTGTAATATTTTACCTGGGAAGAGGATCTGTACATGCATAGACATATATAATGTACAAATGAACCAGATATTGTAAACCTAGGACAAATTATATTCTAATCTATACCCCAATTAAAAAATTTAAAAAAAAAGAAGTAATGAGACATACACTAATGGGGGTTTCTCCTAGCACATTCCATTCTAATTTACAACCTAGGAACACGACTTCCAGAAAGACTCTGCTGCCCTAGTACCCAGATTTGACAACGGAGAAATGCTGCCTCCTTGTGGCCGTTTCCCTTAACAGCAGCTTTAAACCCATTGCTAAAGGTCCCTAAATATTCACCAACGTTGCAGTTCTGTAAATGACACCTGCCCTCCAAAAAAGGCCTGGGGTCGAAAATCGAGTAATAAATTCAAAAGAGGGCAACCTTCCAAGAAGACAAATTCAAGACGTATATGGTACTCATACTTTTTTCTGTTTTTTTTTCACAGAAAGGAAAAGGCGTGGGAAAATGTTGAATTTTAGGAATTTTTAAAGACATGCAAACCCAAATTAGAAAAACCTATCAGCTCACAGCAGTCAGAATGGCCATTAGCGAAAACGGTGCAAACAATAAATGCTGAAGGGATTGTGGAGAAATGCGTACCCTCGGTTCTAAGGGCCATGTGGTAAGAGCCACTAATGAAAACACAATGGAGGTGCTTTGAAAAGGGAAACATTGAGCTACCAGTCCATCAATCACACCCACTGCTGGGCCTATCTCCTGAGACAATGAGAATCAAAAAGTCACAGGCTGGCAATCCTGCACTCCAGCAATATTTACTATAGCCATCACTTGGAAGCAATGAAAATGTCCATCATCAGAGGAAGGAACCAAGAAGAAGTGGTCCATGTACACAATGGAATATTTCTCCAATAAAAACTATAAATTAAATTTAAAAAACAAACAAAAGGAAGGAGATATCAGCTTCTGTGGGTTTACCCGGGCACATTCCACTCTAATTTATCAGCGAGGAACACCGCTGGCCGGGAGGTCTGTTTCCCTAGTTACCAGAGTGGGGATCGTAGAAAGGATGCCGCCCTCTGGCCGTTACCTGCAAAAGCAGCTGTAAAGCCTGTGCTAATGGTCACTTCATATGAACAAGTACTGCAGGGCTGTAAGTGAAACCTGCCCTCAAAATGTCTTGAGGGAAGTAATGGCCAAAACATTTTAAAATGTGACACATACTTGAAGCAAACACTTTGAAGAACTAAGCTGTAATCACAGTTTGAAAAATAAAACGGACATGCCTTACAGGCCAATTTCAACGGAATATGACACACATGCAGATTCAACCACAAATTGGTATCAGCTCACACCAGTCAGAATCGCCATCAGCAAGAAATCTATAAACAGTAAATGCTGAAGGTGTTGTGGAGAAATGCATACCGTGAACTTTAAGAGGGACGTAACCTGGAAAGAGCCACTAATGAGAACAGAATGGAGGGGCCTTTAAAAGGTAAACATTGAGCTCCCGTATGATCCAGCCGGCCCATTCCTGGACCTATAACCTAGGAAGACAGAATTGGAAAGACACAGGCAGACAAATGTGCACTGCACAGTATTACAATAGCCAAGATATGGAAGTAACCAAAAAGTCCACCAACAGATGGGTGGACCAGGAAGAACTGCTACATGTCGAGATGGAATATTAGTTAGCGAAAGAATGAAACAGTGCCATTTGCAGCACCATAGGTGAGTCTAGAAGTAATCACGCAACTTGTGGTAAGTGAGAAAGCGAAAGACACAGGTCCTATCATATCACTTATAGGTGTTACCTAAAATTCGATACCAATGAAGATATTTCCACAGAGAAGGGCAATCACAGGTTCATTAAACTTATGGTTCACCAAATGGAAAGGTGTGAGGAGTAGATACATTACGACATTGGGGTTAACAGAGATATACAAACACATGTGAAATATATAATCACCAAATACCTACGGAATACCAAGAGAGGACTACTCAATATTCTCTCATAATCTACATGGAAAAAGGATCCGACGAATAATAGATACATGTATATTTGTGAAAGAACCACATCTTGCACACCTAGAATAAACAAAACGTTGTAATCAAATTTGCTGTGATAAAAAATAAAAAAGAGTTAAAAATACGCATAAGAAGTAATGAGCCATAAACATAAAGGGCTTTTTCCTGGCACATTCCATTCTAATTTACAACCTACAACACGACTTCCATTAAGGCTCTGTTGCCCTAGTAACCAGATTTGGTAAAGGAGAAATGCTGCCGCCTTGCGGCCGTTTCCCACAAGAGCGGCTTTAAACCCACAGCTAATGGTCACTGAACATTCACAAGGACTTGGGGCAGTAAAGGACACCTGCCCTCCAAAATTGTGCTGAGGTGGGGAATGAACAAAAAAATTCAAAACAGGCAAATCTTTCAGGAAGATAGTATGAGGTGGTAAGTTTTACTCACTCTCTTTAAAGAAAAGGAAAATGGATAAAAGCTCAACCTCAGGAAGTATTAGACTCATGCAATCTAATCTACAAAAAGGTTTCAACTCTCCCCAGTCGACTGACCATCAGCAAAAGGTCTACAAACAATAAAGGCTGCAGGCGTTTTAGAGAACTCTGTACCCTCTACTTGCTGGTGAGATGTGAAAGGGTAACAGCCAATAATGAGAACAGAAAGGAGCTGCGTTGAAAAGGAAAAATTGAGGTACCATTCAATCCAGCAGGTGAACCACTGGGTCTGTCACCTGAGAAGACCAGAATCGAGAAGACACAGGCTGCAAAAGCTGCACTGCAGCCTTATTCACAATAGCCAAGACAGTGAAGCTACCAAAATGTCCATCAACAGGTGAATGGATAAAAAGTAGTGGTCCATGTACACGATGGAATCTTAGCCATGGAAAACAATGAAACACTGCTCTTTGAGGCACCACAGATGAGCCTGGAGATAATCACAAGACATGAGGTAAGTCGGAAAGCAAAAGACCTCTATCCTATGATATCACTTATAGGCGTTATCTAATAACTGACACAAATGAACCTATTTCCACAGAGAAAGACACTCACAGACTTAGAAAACAAACTATGCTCATCTAAAAGGAAAGGTGGGGGGGAATGGATCAATTAACATCAGTGTTACTATATGGATACAAATTCATATCATATACGTATATCAAAAAGACCGACCCTATAGCAAGGGAGGTCTACGGAACACTCTGTAATATTTTACCTGGGAAGAGGATCTGTACATGCATAGACATATATAATGTACAAATGAACCAGATATTGTAAACCTAGGACAAATAATATTCTAATCTATACCCCAATTAAAAAATTTAAAAAACAAGAAGTAATGAGACATACACTAATGGGGGTTTCTCCTAGCACATTCCATTCTAATTTACAACCTAGGAACACGACTTCCAGAAAGACTCTGCTGCCCTCGTACCCAGATTTGACAACGGAGAAATGCTGCCTCCTTGTGGCCGTTTCCCTTAACAGCAGCTTTAAACCCATTGCTAAAGGTCCCTAAATATTCACCAACGTTGCAGTTCTGTAAATGACACCTGCCCTCCAAAAAAGGCCTGGGGTCGAAAATCGAGTAATAAATTCAAAAGAGGGCAACCTTCCAAGAAGACAAATTCAAGACGTATATGGTACTCATACTTTTTTCTGTTTTTTTTTCACAGAAAGGAAAAGGCGTGGGAAAATGTTGAATTTTAGGAATTTTTAAAGACATGCAAACCCAAATTAGAAAAACCTATCAGCTCACAGCAGTCAGAATGGCCATTAGCGAAAACGGTGCAAACAATAAATGCTGAAGGGATTGTGGAGAAATGCGTACCCTCGGTTCTAAGGGCCATGTGGTAAGAGCCACTAATGAAAACACAATGGAGGTGCTTTGAAAAGGGAAACATTGAGCTACCAGTCCATCAATCACACCCACTGCTGGGCCTATCTCCTGAGAAAATGAGAATCAAAAAGTCACAGGCTGGCAATCCTGCACTCCAGCAATATTTACTATAGCCATCACTTGGAAGCAATGAAAATGTCCATCATCAGAGGAAGGAACCAAGAAGAAGTGGTCCATGTACACAATGGAATATTTCTCCAATAAAAACTATAAATTAAATTTAAAAAACAAACAAAAGGAAGGAGATATCAGCTTCTGTGGGTTTACCCGGGCACATTCCACTCTAATTTATCAGCGAGGAACACCGCTGGCCGGGAGGTCTGTTTCCCTAGTTACCAGAGTGGGGATCGTAGAAAGGATGCCGCCCTCTGGCCGTTACCTGCAAAAGCAGCTGTAAAGCCTGTGCTAATGGTCACTTCATATGAACAAGTACTGCAGGGCTGTAAGTGAAACCTGCCCTCAAAATGTCTTGAGGGAAGTAATGGCCAAAACATTTTAAAATGTGACACATACTTGAAGCAAACACTTTGAAGAACTAAGCTGTAATCACAGTTTGAAAAATAAAACGGACATGCCTTACAGGCCAATTTCAACGGAATATGACACACATGCAGATTCAACCACAAATTGGTATCAGCTCACACCAGTCAGAATCGCCATCAGCAAGAAATCTATAAACAGTAAATGCTGAAGGTGTTGTGGAGAAATGCATACCGTGAACTTTAAGAGGGACATAACCTGGAAAGAGCCACTAATGAGAACAGAATGGAGGGGCCTTTAAAAGGTAAACATTGAGCTCCCGTATGATCCAGCCGGCCCATTCCTGGACCTATAACCTAGGAAGACAGAATTGGAAAGACACAGGCAGACAAATGTGCACTGCACAGTATTACAATAGCCAAGATATGGAAGTAACCAAAAAGTCCACCAACAGATGGGTGGACCAGGAAGAACTGCTACATGTCGAGATGGAATATTAGTTAGCGAAAGAATGAAACAGTGCCATTTGCAGCACCATAGGTGAGTCTAGAAGTAATCACGCAACTTGTGGTAAGTGAGAAAGCGAAAGACACAGGTCCTATCATATCACTTATAGGTGTTACCTAAAATTCGATACCAATGAAGATATTTCCACAGAGAAGGGCAATCACAGGTTCATTAAACTTATGGTTCACCAAATGGAAAGGTGTGAGGAGTAGATACATTCCGACATTGGGGTTAACAGAGATATACAAACACATGTGAAATATATAATCACCAAATACCTACGGAATACCAAGAGAGGACTACTCAATATTCTCTCATAATCTACATGGAAAAAGGATCCGACGAATAATAGATACATGTATATTTGTGAAAGAACCACATCTTGCACACCTAGAATAAACAAAACGTTGTAATCAAATTTGCTGTGATAAAAAATAAAAAAGAGTTAAAAATACGCATAAGAAGTAATGAGCCATAACCATAAAGGGCTTTTTCCCGGCACATTCCATTCTAATTTACAACCTACAACACGACTTCCATTAAGGCTCTGTTGCCCTAGTAACCAGATTTGGTAAAGGAGAAATGCTGCCGCCTTGCGGCCGTTTCCCACAAGAGCGGCTTTAAACCCACAGCTAATGGTCACTGAACATTCACAAGGACTTGGGGCAGTAAAGGACACCTGCCCTCCAAAATTGTGCTGAGGTGGGGAATGAACAAAAAAATTCAAAACAGGCAAATCTTTCAGGAAGATAGTATGAGGTGGTAAGTTTTACTCACTCTCTTTAAAGAAAAGGAAAATGGATAAAAGCTCAACCTCAGGAAGTATTAGACTCATGCAATCTAATCTACAAAAAGGTTTCAACTCTCCCCAGTCGACTGACCATCAGCAAAAGGTCTACAAACAATAAAGGCTGCAGGCGTTTTAGAGAACTCTGTACCCTCTACTTGCTGGTGAGATGTGAAAGGGTAACAGCCAATAATGAGAACAGAAAGGAGCTGCGTTGAAAAGGAAAAATTGAGGTACCATTCAATCCAGCAGGTGAACCACTGGGTCTGTCACCTGAGAAGACCAGAATCGAGAAGACACAGGCTGCAAAAGCTGCACTGCAGCCTTATTCACAATAGCCAAGACAGTGAAGCTACCAAAATGTCCATCAACAGGTGAATGGATAAAAAGTAGTGGTCCATGTACACGATGGAATCTTAGCCATGGAAAACAATGAAACACTGCTCTTTGAGGCACCACAGATGAGCCTGGAGATAATCACAAGACATGAGGTAAGTCGGAAAGCAAAAGACCTCTATCCTATGATATCACTTATAGGCGTTATCTAATAACTGACACAAATGAACCTATTTCCACAGAGAAAGACACTCACAGACTTAGAAAACAAACTATGCTCATCTAAAAGGAAAGGTGGGGGGGAATGGATCAATTAACATCAGTGTTACTATATGGATACAAATTCATATCATATACGTATATCAAAAAGACCGACCCTATAGCAAGGGAGGTCTACGGAACACTCTGTAATATTTTACCTGGGAAGAGGATCTGTACATGCATAGACATATATAATGTACAAATGAACCAGATATTGTAAACCTAGGACAAATAATATTCTAATCTATACCCCAATTAAAAAATTTAAAAAAAAAGAAGTAATGAGACATACACTAATGGGGGTTTCTCCTAGCACATTCCATTCTAATTTACAACCTAGGAACACGACTTCCAGAAAGACTCTGCTGCCCTAGTACCCAGATTTGACAACGGAGAAATGCTGCCTCCTTGTGGCCGTTTCCCTTAACAGCAGCTTTAAACCCATTGCTAAAGGTCCCTAAATATTCACCAACGTTGCAGTTCTGTAAATGACACCTGCCCTCCAAAAAAGGCCTGGGGTCGAAAATCGAGTAATAAATTCAAAAGAGGGCAACCTTCCAAGAAGACAAATTCAAGACGTATATGGTACTCATACTTTTTTCTGTTTTTTTTTCACAGAAAGGAAAAGGCGTGGGAAAATGTTGAATTTTAGGAATTTTTAAAGACATGCAAACCCAAATTAGAAAAACCTATCAGCTCACAGCAGTCAGAATGGCCATTAGCGAAAACGGTGCAAACAATAAATGCCGAAGGGATTGTGGAGAAATGCGTACCCTCGGTTCTAAGGGCCATGTGGTAAGAGCCACTAATGAAAACACAATGGAGGTGCTTTGAAAAGGGAAACATTGAGCTACCAGTCCATCAATCACACCCACTGCTGGGCCTATCTCCTGAGAAAATGAGAATCAAAAAGTCACAGGCTGGCAATCCTGCACTCCAGCAATATTTACTATAGCCATCACTTGGAAGCAATGAAAATGTCCATCATCAGAGGAAGGAACCAAGAAGAAGTGGTCCATGTACACAATGGAATATTTCTCCAATAAAAACTATAAATTAAATTTAAAAAAACAAACAAAAGGAAGGAGATATCAGCTTCTGTGGGTTTACCCGGGCACATTCCACTCTAATTTATCAGCGAGGAACACCGCTGGCCGGGAGGTCTGTTTCCCTAGTTACCAGAGTGGGGATCGTAGAAAGGATGCCGCCCTCTGGCCGTTACCTGCAAAAGCAGCTGTAAAGCCTGTGCTAATGGTCACTTCATATGAACAAGTACTGCAGGGCTGTAAGTGAAACCTGCCCTCAAAATGTCTTGAGGGAAGTAATGGCCAAAACATTTTAAAATGTGACACATACTTGAAGCAAACACTTTGAAGAACTAAGCTGTAATCACAGTTTGAAAAATAAAACGGACATGCCTTACAGGCCAATTTCAACGGAATATGACACACATGCAGATTCAACCACAAATTGGTATCAGCTCACACCAGTCAGAATCGCCATCAGCAAGAAATCTATAAACAGTAAATGCTGAAGGTGTTGTGGAGAAATGCATACCGTGAACTTTAAGAGGGACATAACCTGGAAAGAGCCACTAATGAGAACAGAATGGAGGGGCCTTTAAAAGGTAAACATTGAGCTCCCGTATGATCCAGCCGGCCCATTCCTGGACCTATAACCTAGGAAGACAGAATTGGAAAGACACAGGCAGACAAATGTGCACTGCACAGTATTACAATAGCCAAGATATGGAAGTAACCAAAAAGTCCACCAACAGATGGGTGGACCAGGAAGAACTGCTACATGTCGAGATGGAATATTAGTTAGCGAAAGAATGAAACAGTGCCATTTGCAGCACCATAGGTGAGTCTAGAAGTAATCACGCAACTTGTGGTAAGTGAGAAAGCGAAAGACACAGGTCCTATCATATCACTTATAGGTGTTACCTAAAATTCGATACCAATGAAGATATTTCCACAGAGAAGGGCAATCACAGGTTCATTAAACTTATGGTTCACCAAATGGAAAGGTGTGAGGAGTAGATACATTCCGACATTGGGGTTAACAGAGATATACAAACACATGTGAAATATATAATCACCAAATACCTACGGAATACCAAGAGAGGACTACTCAATATTCTCTCATAATCTACATGGAAAAAGGATCCGACGAATAATAGATACATGTATATTTGTGAAAGAACCACATCTTGCACACCTAGAATAAACAAAACGTTGTAATCAAATTTGCTGTGATAAAAAATAAAAAAGAGTTAAAAATACGCATAAGAAGTAATGAGCCATAACCATAAAGGGCTTTTTCCCGGCACATTCCATTCTAATTTACAGCCTACAACACGACTTCCATTAAGGCTCTGTTGCCCTAGTAACCAGATTTGGTAAAGGAGAAATGCTGCCGCCTTGCGGCCGTTTCCCACAAGAGCGGCTTTAAACCCACAGCTAATGGTCACTGAACATTCACAAGGACTTGGGGCAGTAAAGGACACCTGCCCTCCAAAATTGTGCTGAGGTGGGGAATGAACAAAAAAATTCAAAACAGGCAAATCTTTCAGGAAGATAGTATGAGGTGGTAAGTTTTACTCACTCTCTTTAAAGAAAAGGAAAATGGATAAAAGCTCAACCTCAGGAAGTATTAGACTCATGCAATCTAATCTACAAAAAGGTTTCAACTCTCCCCAGTCGACTGACCATCAGCAAAAGGTCTACAAACAATAAAGGCTGCAGGCGTTTTAGAGAACTCTGTACCCTCTACTTGCTGGTGAGATGTGAAAGGGTAACAGCCAATAATGAGAACAGAAAGGAGCTGCGTTGAAAAGGAAAAATTGAGGTACCATTCAATCCAGCAGGTGAACCACTGGGTCTGTCACCTGAGAAGACCAGAATCGAGAAGACACAGGCTGCAAAAGCTGCACTGCAGCCTTATTCACAATAGCCAAGACAGTGAAGCTACCAAAATGTCCATCAACAGGTGAATGGATAAAAAGTAGTGGTCCATGTACACGATGGAATCTTAGCCATGGAAAACAATGAAACACTGCTCTTTGAGGCACCACAGATGAGCCTGGAGATAATCACAAGACATGAGGTAAGTCGGAAAGCAAAAGACCTCTATCCTATGATATCACTTATAGGCGTTATCTAATAACTGACACAAATGAACCTATTTCCACAGAGAAAGACACTCACAGACTTAGAAAACAAACTATGCTCATCTAAAAGGAAAGGTGGGGGGGAATGGATCAATTAACATCAGTGTTACTATATGGATACAAATTCATATCATATACGTATATCAAAAAGACCGACCCTATAGCAAGGGAGGTCTACGGAACACTCTGTAATATTTTACCTGGGAAGAGGATCTGTACATGCATAGACATATATAATGTACAAATGAACCAGATATTGTAAACCTAGGACAAATAATATTCTAATCTATACCCCAATTAAAAAATTTAAAAAAAAAGAAGTAATGAGACATACACTAATGGGGGTTTCTCCTAGCACATTCCATTCTAATTTACAACCTAGGAACACGACTTCCAGAAAGACTCTGCTGCCCTAGTACCCAGATTTGACAACGGAGAAATGCTGCCTCCTTGTGGCCGTTTCCCTTAACAGCAGCTTTAAACCCATTGCTAAAGGTCCCTAAATATTCACCAACGTTGCAGTTCTGTAAATGACACCTGCCCTCCAAAAAAGGCCTGGGGTCGAAAATCGAGTAATAAATTCAAAAGAGGGCAACCTTCCAAGAAGACAAATTCAAGACGTATATGGTACTCATACTTTTTTCTGTTTTTTTTTCACAGAAAGGAAAAGGCGTGGGAAAATGTTGAATTTTAGGAATTTTTAAAGACATGCAAACCCAAATTAGAAAAACCTATCAGCTCACAGCAGTCAGAATGGCCATTAGCGAAAACGGTGCAAACAATAAATGCCGAAGGGATTGTGGAGAAATGCGTACCCTCGGTTCTAAGGGCCATGTGGTAAGAGCCACTAATGAAAACACAATGGAGGTGCTTTGAAAAGGGAAACATTGAGCTACCAGTCCATCAATCACACCCACTGCTGGGCCTATCTCCTGAGAAAATGAGAATCAAAAAGTCACAGGCTGGCAATCCTGCACTCCAGCAATATTTACTATAGCCATCACTTGGAAGCAATGAAAATGTCCATCATCAGAGGAAGGAACCAAGAAGAAGTGGTCCATGTACACAATGGAATATTTCTCCAATAAAAACTATAAATTAAATTTAAAAAAACAAACAAAAGGAAGGAGATATCAGCTTCTGTGGGTTTACCCGGGCACATTCCACTCTAATTTATCAGCGAGGAACACCGCTGGCCGGGAGGTCTGTTTCCCTAGTTACCAGAGTGGGGATCGTAGAAAGGATGCCGCCCTCTGGCCGTTACCTGCAAAAGCAGCTGTAAAGCCTGTGCTAATGGTCACTTCATATGAACAAGTACTGCAGGGCTGTAAGTGAAACCTGCCCTCAAAATGTCTTGAGGGAAGTAATGGCCAAAACATTTTAAAATGTGACACATACTTGAAGCAAACACTTTGAAGAACTAAGCTGTAATCACAGTTTGAAAAATAAAACGGACATGCCTTACAGGCCAATTTCAACGGAATATGACACACATGCAGATTCAACCACAAATTGGTATCAGCTCACACCAGTCAGAATCGCCATCAGCAAGAAATCTATAAACAGTAAATGCTGAAGGTGTTGTGGAGAAATGCATACCGTGAACTTTAAGAGGGACATAACCTGGAAAGAGCCACTAATGAGAACAGAATGGAGGGGCCTTTAAAAGGTAAACCTTGAGCTCCCGTATGATCCAGCCGGCCCATTCCTGGACCTATAACCTAGGAAGACAGAATTGGAAAGACACAGGCAGACAAATGTGCACTGCACAGTATTACAATAGCCAAGATATGGAAGTAACCAAAAAGTCCACCAACAGATGGGTGGACCAGGAAGAACTGCTACATGTCGAGATGGAATATTAGTTAGCGAAAGAATGAAACAATGCCATTTGCAGCACCATAGGTGAGTCTAGAAGTAATCACGCAACTTGTGGTAAGTGAGAAAGCGAAAGACACAGGTCCTATCATATCACTTATAGGTGTTACCTAATATTCGATACCAATGAAGATATTTCCACAGAGAAGGGCAATCACAGGTTCATTAAACTTATGGTTCACCAAATGGAAAGGTGTGAGGAGTAGATACATTACGACATTGGGGTTAACAGAGATATACAAACACATGTGAAATATATAATCACCAAATACCTACGGAATACCAAGAGAGGACTACTCAATATTCTCTCATAATCTACATGGAAAAAGGATCCGACGAATAATAGATACATGTATATTTGTGAAAGAACCACATCTTGCACACCTAGAATAAACAAAACGTTGTAATCAAATTTGCTGTGATAAAAAATAAAAAAGAGTTAAAAATACGCATAAGAAGTAATGAGCCATAAACATAAAGGGCTTTTTCCTGGCACATTCCATTCTAATTTACAACCTACAACACGACTTCCATTAAGGCTCTGTTGCCCTAGTAACCAGATTTGGTAAAGGAGAAATGCTGCCGCCTTGCGGCCGTTTCCCACAAGAGCGGCTTTAAACCCACAGCTAATGGTCACTGAACATTCACAAGGACTTGGGGCAGTAAAGGACACCTGCCCTCCAAAATTGTGCTGAGGTGGGGAATGAACAAAAAAATTCAAAACAGGCAAATCTTTCAGGAAGATAGTATGAGGTGGTAAGTTTTACTCACTCTCTTTAAAGAAAAGGAAAATGGATAAAAGCTCAACCTCAGGAAGTATTAGACTCATGCAATCTAATCTACAAAAAGGTTTCAACTCTCCCCAGTCGACTGACCATCAGCAAAAGGTCTACAAACAATAAAGGCTGCAGGCGTTTTAGAGAACTCTGTACCCTCTACTTGCTGGTGAGATGTGAAAGGGTAACAGCCAATAATGAGAACAGAAAGGAGCTGCGTTGAAAAGTAAAAATTGAGGTACCATTCAATCCAGCAGGTGAACCACTGGGTCTGTCACCTGAGAAGACCAGAATCGAGAAGACACAGGCTGCAAAAGCTGCACTGCAGCCTTATTCACAATAGCCAAGACAGTGAAGCTACCAAAATGTCCATCAACAGGTGAATGGATAAAAAGTAGTGGTCCATGTACACGATGGAATCTTAGCCATGGAAAACAATGAAACACTGCTCTTTGAGGCACCACAGATGAGCCTGGAGATAATCACAAGACATGAGGTAAGTCGGAAAGCAAAAGACCTCTATCCTATGATATCACTTATAGGCGTTATCTAATAACTGACACAAATGAACCTATTTCCACAGAGAAAGACACTCACAGACTTAGAAAACAAACTATGCTCATCTAAAAGGAAAGGTGGGGGGGAATGGATCAATTAACAGCAGTGTTACTATATGGATACAAATTCATATCATATACGTATATCAAAAAGACCGACCCTATAGCAAGGGAGGTCTACGGAACACTCTGTAATATTTTACCTGGGAAGAGGATCTGTACATGCATAGACATATATAATGTACAAATGAACCAGATATTGTAAACCTAGGACAAATAATATTCTAATCTATACCCCAATTAAAAAATTTAAAAAAAAAGAAGTAATGAGACATACACTAATGAGGGTTTCTCCTAGCACATTCCATTCTAATTTACAACCTAGGAACACGACTTCCAGAAAGACTCTGCTGCCCTAGTACCCAGATTTGACAACGGAGAAATGCTGCCTCCTTGTGGCCGTTTCCCTTAACAGCAGCTTTAAACCCATTGCTAAAGGTCCCTAAATATTCACCAACGTTGCAGTTCTGTAAATGACACCTGCCCTCCAAAAAAGGCCTGGGGTCGAAAATCGAGTAATAAATTCAAAAGAGGGCAACCTTCCAAGAAGACAAATTCAAGACGTATATGGTACTCATACTTTTTTCTGTTTTTTTTTCACAGAAAGGAAAAGGCGTGGGAAAATGTTGAATTTTAGGAATTTTTAAAGACATGCAAACCCAAATTAGAAAAACCTATCAGCTCACAGCAGTCAGAATGGCCATTAGCGAAAACGGTGCAAACAATAAATGCCGAAGGGATTGTGGAGAAATGCGTACCCTCGGTTCTAAGGGCCATGTGGTAAGAGCCACTAATGAAAACACAATGGAGGTGCTTTGAAAAGGGAAACATTGAGCTACCAGTCCATCAATCACACCCACTGCTGGGCCTATCTCCTGAGAAAATGAGAATCAAAAAGTCACAGGCTGGCAATCCTGCACTCCAGCAATATTTACTATAGCCATCACTTGGAAGCAATGAAAATGTCCATCATCAGAGGAAGGAACCAAGAAGAAGTGGTCCATGTACACAATGGAATATTTCTCCAATAAAAACTATAAATTAAATTTAAAAAAACAAACAAAAGGAAGGAGATATCAGCTTCTGTGGGTTTACCCGGGCACATTCCACTCTAATTTATCAGCGAGGAACACCGCTGGCCGGGAGGTCTGTTTCCCTAGTTACCAGAGTGGGGATCGTAGAAAGGATGCCGCCCTCTGGCCGTTACCTGCAAAAGCAGCTGTAAAGCCTGTGCTAATGGTCACTTCATATGAACAAGTACTGCAGGGCTGTAAGTGAAACCTGCCCTCAAAATGTCTTGAGGGAAGTAATGGCCAAAACATTTTAAAATGTGACACATACTTGAAGCAAACACTTTGAAGAACTAAGCTGTAATCACAGTTTGAAAAATAAAACGGACATGCCTTACAGGCCAATTTCAACGGAATATGACACACATGCAGATTCAACCACAAATTGGTATCAGCTCACACCAGTCAGAATCGCCATCAGCAAGAAATCTATAAACAGTAAATGCTGAAGGTGTTGTGGAGAAATGCATACCGTGAACTTTAAGAGGGACATAACCTGGAAAGAGCCACTAATGAGAACAGAATGGAGGGGCCTTTAAAAGGTAAACATTGAGCTCCCGTATGATCCAGCCGGCCCATTCCTGGACCTATAACCTAGGAAGACAGAATTGGAAAGACACAGGCAGACAAATGTGCACTGCACAGTATTACAATAGCCAAGATATGGAAGTAACCAAAAAGTCCACCAACAGATGGGTGGACCAGGAAGAACTGCTACATGTCGAGATGGAATATTAGTTAGCGAAAGAATGAAACAATGCCATTTGCAGCACCATAGGTGAGTCTAGAAGTAATCACGCAACTTGTGGTAAGTGAGAAAGCGAAAGACACAGGTCCTATCATATCACTTATAGGTGTTACCTAATATTCGATACCAATGAAGATATTTCCACAGAGAAGGGCAATCACAGGTTCATTAAACTTATGGTTCACCAAATGGAAAGGTGTGAGGAGTAGATACATTCCGACATTGGGGTTAACAGAGATATACAAACACATGTGAAATATATAATCACCAAATACCTACGGAATACCAAGAGAGGACTACTCAATATTCTCTCATAATCTACATGGAAAAAGGATCCGACGAATAATAGATACATGTATATTTGTGAAAGAACCACATCTTGCACACCTAGAATAAACAAAACGTTGTAATCAAATTTGCTGTGATAAAAAATAAAAAAGAGTTAAAAATACGCATAAGAAGTAATGAGCCATAAACATAAAGGGCTTTTTCCTGGCACATTCCATTCTAATTTACAACCTACAACACGACTTCCATTAAGGCTCTGTTGCCCTAGTAACCAGATTTGGTAAAGGAGAAATGCTGCCGCCTTGCGGCCGTTTCCCACAAGAGCGGCTTTAAACCCACAGCTAATGGTCACTGAACATTCACAAGGACTTGGGGCAGTAAAGGACACCTGCCCTCCAAAATTGTGCTGAGGTGGGGAATGAACAAAAAAATTCAAAACAGGCAAATCTTTCAGGAAGATAGTATGAGGTGGTAAGTTTTACTCACTCTCTTTAAAGAAAAGGAAAATGGATAAAAGCTCAACCTCAGGAAGTATTAGACTCATGCAATCTAATCTACAAAAAGGTTTCAACTCTCCCCAGTCGACTGACCATCAGCAAAAGGTCTACAAACAATAAAGGCTGCAGGCGTTTTAGAGAACTCTGTACCCTCTACTTGCTGGTGAGATGTGAAAGGGTAACAGCCAATAATGAGAACAGAAAGGAGCTGCGTTGAAAAGTAAAAATTGAGGTACCATTCAATCCAGCAGGTGAACCACTGGGTCTGTCACCTGAGAAGACCAGAATCGAGAAGACACAGGCTGCAAAAGCTGCACTGCAGCCTTATTCACAATAGCCAAGACAGTGAAGCTACCAAAATGTCCATCAACAGGTGAATGGATAAAAAGTAGTGGTCCATGTACACGATGGAATCTTAGCCATGGAAAACAATGAAACACTGCTCTTTGAGGCACCACAGATGAGCCTGGAGATAATCACAAGACATGAGGTAAGTCGGAAAGCAAAAGACCTCTATCCTATGATATCACTTATAGGCGTTATCTAATAACTGACACAAATGAACCTATTTCCACAGAGAAAGACACTCACAGACTTAGAAAACAAACTATGCTCATCTAAAAGGAAAGGTGGGGGGGAATGGATCAATTAACATCAGTGTTACTATATGGATACAAATTCATATCATATACGTATATCAAAAAGACCGACCCTATAGCAAGGGAGGTCTACGGAACACTCTGTAATATTTTACCTGGGAAGAGGATCTGTACATGCATAGACATATATAATGTACAAATGAACCAGATATTGTAAACCTAGGACAAATAATATTCTAATCTATACCCCAATTAAAAAATTTAAAAAAAAAGAAGTAATGAGACATACACTAATGGGGGTTTCTCCTAGCACATTCCATTCTAATTTACAACCTAGGAACACGACTTCCAGAAAGACTCTGCTGCCCTAGTACCCAGATTTGACAACGGAGAAATGCTGCCTCCTTGTGGCCGTTTCCCTTAACAGCAGCTTTAAACCCATTGCTAAAGGTCCCTAAATATTCACCAACGTTGCAGTTCTGTAAATGACACCTGCCCTCCAAAAAAGGCCTGGGGTCGAAAATCGAGTAATAAATTCAAAAGAGGGCAACCTTCCAAGAAGACAAATTCAAGACGTATATGGTACTCATACTTTTTTCTGTTTTTTTTTCACAGAAAGGAAAAGGCGTGGGAAAATGTTGAATTTTAGGAATTTTTAAAGACATGCAAACCCAAATTAGAAAAACCTATCAGCTCACAGCAGTCAGAATGGCCATTAGCGAAAACGGTGCAAACAATAAATGCCGAAGGGATTGTGGAGAAATGCGTACCCTCGGTTCTAAGGGCCATGTGGTAAGAGCCACTAATGAAAACACAATGGAGGTGCTTTGAAAAGGGAAACATTGAGCTACCAGTCCATCAATCACACCCACTGCTGGGCCTATCTCCTGAGAAAATGAGAATCAAAAAGTCACAGGCTGGCAATCCTGCACTCCAGCAATATTTACTATAGCCATCACTTGGAAGCAATGAAAATGTCCATCATCAGAGGAAGGAACCAAGAAGAAGTGGTCCATGTACACAATGGAATATTTCTCCAATAAAAACTATAAATTAAATTTAAAAAACAAACAAAAGGAAGGAGATATCAGCTTCTGTGGGTTTACCCGGGCACATTCCACTCTAATTTATCAGCGAGGAACACCGCTGGCCGGGAGGTCTGTTTCCCTAGTTACCAGAGTGGGGATCGTAGAAAGGATGCCGCCCTCTGGCCGTTACCTGCAAAAGCAGCTGTAAAGCCTGTGCTAATGGTCACTTCATATGAACAAGTACTGCAGGGCTGTAAGTGAAACCTGCCCTCAAAATGTCTTGAGGGAAGTAATGGCCAAAACATTTTAAAATGTGACACATACTTGAAGCAAACACTTTGAAGAACTAAGCTGTAATCACAGTTTGAAAAATAAAACGGACATGCCTTACAGGCCAATTTCAACGGAATATGACACACATGCAGATTCAACCACAAATTGGTATCAGCTCACACCAGTCAGAATCGCCATCAGCAAGAAATCTATAAACAGTAAATGCTGAAGGTGTTGTGGAGAAATGCATACCGTGAACTTTAAGAGGGACATAACCTGGAAAGAGCCACTAATGAGAACAGAATGGAGGGGCCTTTAAAAGGTAAACATTGAGCTCCCGTATGATCCAGCCGGCCCATTCCTGGACCTATAACCTAGGAAGACAGAATTGGAAAGACACAGGCAGACAAATGTGCACTGCACAGTATTACAATAGCCAAGATATGGAAGTAACCAAAAAGTCCACCAACAGATGGGTGGACCAGGAAGAACTGCTACATGTCGAGATGGAATATTAGTTAGCGAAAGAATGAAACAATGCCATTTGCAGCACCATAGGTGAGTCTAGAAGTAATCACGCAACTTGTGGTAAGTGAGAAAGCGAAAGACACAGGTCCTATCATATCACTTATAGGTGTTACCTAATATTCGATACCAATGAAGATATTTCCACAGAGAAGGGCAATCACAGGTTCATTAAACTTATGGTTCACCAAATGGAAAGGTGTGAGGAGTAGATACATTCCGACATTGGGGTTAACAGAGATATACAAACACATGTGAAATATATAATCACCAAATACCTACGGAATACCAAGAGAGGACTACTCAATATTCTCTCATAATCTACATGGAAAAAGGATCCGACGAATAATAGATACATGTATATTTGTGAAAGAACCACATCTTGCACACCTAGAATAAACAAAACGTTGTAATCAAATTTGCTGTGATAAAAAATAAAAAAGAGTTAAAAATACGCATAAGAAGTAATGAGCCATAAACATAAAGGGCTTTTTCCTGGCACATTCCATTCTAATTTACAACCTACAACACGACTTCCATTAAGGCTCTGTTGCCCTAGTAACCAGATTTGGTAAAGGAGAAATGCTGCCGCCTTGCGGCCGTTTCCCACAAGAGCGGCTTTAAACCCACAGCTAATGGTCACTGAACATTCACAAGGACTTGGGGCAGTAAAGGACACCTGCCCTCCAAAATTGTGCTGAGGTGGGGAATGAACAAAAAAATTCAAAACAGGCAAATCTTTCAGGAAGATAGTATGAGGTGGTAAGTTTTACTCACTCTCTTTAAAGAAAAGGAAAATGGATAAAAGCTCAACCTCAGGAAGTATTAGACTCATGCAATCTAATCTACAAAAAGGTTTCAACTCTCCCCAGTCGACTGACCATCAGCAAAAGGTCTACAAACAATAAAGGCTGCAGGCGTTTTAGAGAACTCTGTACCCTCTACTTGCTGGTGAGATGTGAAAGGGTAACAGCCAATAATGAGAACAGAAAGGAGCTGCGTTGAAAAGTAAAAATTGAGGTACCATTCAATCCAGCAGGTGAACCACTGGGTCTGTCACCTGAGAAGACCAGAATCGAGAAGACACAGGCTGCAAAAGCTGCACTGCAGCCTTATTCACAATAGCCAAGACAGTGAAGCTACCAAAATGTCCATCAACAGGTGAATGGATAAAAAGTAGTGGTCCATGTACACGATGGAATCTTAGCCATGGAAAACAATGAAACACTGCTCTTTGAGGCACCACAGATGAGCCTGGAGATAATCACAAGACATGAGGTAAGTCGGAAAGCAAAAGACCTCTATCCTATGATATCACTTATAGGCGTTATCTAATAACTGACACAAATGAACCTATTTCCCCAGAGAAAGACACTCACAGACTTAGAAAACAAACTATGCTCATCTAAAAGGAAAGGTGGGGGGGAATGGATCAATTAACATCAGTGTTACTATATGGATACAAATTCATATCATATACGTATATCAAAAAGACCGACCCTATAGCAAGGGAGGTCTACGGAACACTCTGTAATATTTTACCTGGGAAGAGGATCTGTACATGCATAGACATATATAATGTACAAATGAACCAGATATTGTAAACCTAGGACAAATAATATTCTAATCTATACCCCAATTAAAAAATTTAAAAAAAAAGAAGTAATGAGACATACACTAATGAGGGTTTCTCCTAGCACATTCCATTCTAATTTACAACCTAGGAACACGACTTCCAGAAAGACTCTGCTGCCCTAGTACCCAGATTTGACAACGGAGAAATGCTGCCTCCTTGTGGCCGTTTCCCTTAACAGCAGCTTTAAACCCATTGCTAAAGGTCCCTAAATATTCACCAACGTTGCAGTTCTGTAAATGACACCTGCCCTCCAAAAAAGGCCTGGGGTCGAAAATCGAGTAATAAATTCAAAAGAGGGCAACCTTCCAAGAAGACAAATTCAAGACGTATATGGTACTCATACTTTTTTCTGTTTTTTTTTCACAGAAAGGAAAAGGCGTGGGAAAATGTTGAATTTTAGGAATTTTTAAAGACATGCAAACCCAAATTAGAAAAACCTATCAGCTCACAGCAGTCAGAATGGCCATTAGCGAAAACGGTGCAAACAATAAATGCCGAAGGGATTGTGGAGAAATGCGTACCCTCGGTTCTAAGGGCCATGTGGTAAGAGCCACTAATGAAAACACAATGGAGGTGCTTTGAAAAGGGAAACATTGAGCTACCAGTCCATCAATCACACCCACTGCTGGGCCTATCTCCTGAGAAAATGAGAATCAAAAAGTCACAGGCTGGCAATCCTGCACTCCAGCAATATTTACTATAGCCATCACTTGGAAGCAATGAAAATGTCCATCATCAGAGGAAGGAACCAAGAAGAAGTGGTCCATGTACACAATGGAATATTTCTCCAATAAAAACTATAAATTAAATTTAAAAAACAAACAAAAGGAAGGAGATATCAGCTTCTGTGGGTTTACCCGGGCACATTCCACTCTAATTTATCAGCGAGGAACACCGCTGGCCGGGAGGTCTGTTTCCCTAGTTACCAGAGTGGGGATCGTAGAAAGGATGCCGCCCTCTGGCCGTTACCTGCAAAAGCAGCTGTAAAGCCTGTGCTAATGGTCACTTCATATGAACAAGTACTGCAGGGCTGTAAGTGAAACCTGCCCTCAAAATGTCTTGAGGGAAGTAATGGCCAAAACATTTTAAAATGTGACACATACTTGAAGCAAACACTTTGAAGAACTAAGCTGTAATCACAGTTTGAAAAATAAAACGGACATGCCTTACAGGCCAATTTCAACGGAATATGACACACATGCAGATTCAACCACAAATTGGTATCAGCTCACACCAGTCAGAATCGCCATCAGCAAGAAATCTATAAACAGTAAATGCTGAAGGTGTTGTGGAGAAATGCATACCGTGAACTTTAAGAGGGACATAACCTGGAAAGAGCCACTAATGAGAACAGAATGGAGGGGCCTTTAAAAGGTAAACATTGAGCTCCCGTATGATCCAGCCGGCCCATTCCTGGACCTATAACCTAGGAAGACAGAATTGGAAAGACACAGGCAGACAAATGTGCACTGCACAGTATTACAATAGCCAAGATATGGAAGTAACCAAAAAGTCCACCAACAGATGGGTGGACCAGGAAGAACTGCTACATGTCGAGATGGAATATTAGTTAGTGAAAGAATGAAACAATGCCATTTGCAGCACCATAGGTGAGTCTAGAAGTAATCACGCAACTTGTGGTAAGTGAGAAAGCGAAAGACACAGGTCCTATCATATCACTTATAGGTGTTACCTAAAATTCGATACCAATGAAGATATTTCCACAGAGAAGGGCAATCACAGGTTCATTAAACTTATGGTTCACCAAATGGAAAGGTGTGAGGAGTAGATACATTACGACATTGGGGTTAACAGAGATATACAAACACATGTGAAATATATAATCACCAAATACCTACGGAATACCAAGAGAGGACTACTCAATATTCTCTCATAATCTACATGGAAAAAGGATCCGACGAATAATAGATACATGTATATTTGTGAAAGAACCACATCTTGCACACCTAGAATAAACAAAACGTTGTAATCAAATTTGCTGTGATAAAAAATAAAAAAGAGTTAAAAATACGCATAAGAAGTAATGAGCCATAAACATAAAGGGCTTTTTCCTGGCACATTCCATTCTAATTTACAACCTACAACACGACTTCCATTAAGGCTCTGTTGCCCTAGTAACCAGATTTGGTAAAGGAGAAATGCTGCCGCCTTGCGGCCGTTTCCCACAAGAGCGGCTTTAAACCCACAGCTAATGGTCACTGAACATTCACAAGGACTTGGGGCAGTAAAGGACACCTGCCCTCCAAAATTGTGCTGAGGTGGGGAATGAACAAAAAAATTCAAAACAGGCAAATCTTTCAGGAAGATAGTATGAGGTGGTAAGTTTTACTCACTCTCTTTAAAGAAAAGGAAAATGGATAAAAGCTCAACCTCAGGAAGTATTAGACTCATGCAATCTAATCTACAAAAAGGTTTCAACTCTCCCCAGTCGACTGACCATCAGCAAAAGGTCTACAAACAATAAAGGCTGCAGGCGTTTTAGAGAACTCTGTACCCTCTACTTGCTGGTGAGATGTGAAAGGGTAACAGCCAATAATGAGAACAGAAAGGAGCTGCGTTGAAAAGTAAAAATTGAGGTACCATTCAATCCAGCAGGTGAACCACTGGGTCTGTCACCTGAGAAGACCAGAATCGAGAAGACACAGGCTGCAAAAGCTGCACTGCAGCCTTATTCACAATAGCCAAGACAGTGAAGCTACCAAAATGTCCATCAACAGGTGAATGGATAAAAAGTAGTGGTCCATGTACACGATGGAATCTTAGCCATGGAAAACAATGAAACACTGCTCTTTGAGGCACCACAGATGAGCCTGGAGATAATCACAAGACATGAGGTAAGTCGGAAAGCAAAAGACCTCTATCCTATGATATCACTTATAGGCGTTATCTAATAACTGACACAAATGAACCTATTTCCACAGAGAAAGACACTCACAGACTTAGAAAACAAACTATGCTCATCTAAAAGGAAAGGTGGGGGGGAATGGATCAATTAACATCAGTGTTACTATATGGATACAAATTCATATCATATACGTATATCAAAAAGACCGACCCTATAGCAAGGGAGGTCTACGGAACACTCTGTAATATTTTACCTGGGAAGAGGATCTGTACATGCATAGACATATATAATGTACAAATGAACCAGATATTGTAAACCTAGGACAAATAATATTCTAATCTATACCCCAATTAAAAAATTTAAAAAAAAAGAAGTAATGAGACATACACTAATGGGGGTTTCTCCTAGCACATTCCATTCTAATTTACAACCTAGGAACACGACTTCCAGAAAGACTCTGCTGCCCTAGTACCCAGATTTGACAACGGAGAAATGCTGCCTCCTTGTGGCCGTTTCCCTTAACAGCAGCTTTAAACCCATTGCTAAAGGTCCCTAAATATTCACCAACGTTGCAGTTCTGTAAATGACACCTGCCCTCCAAAAAAGGCCTGGGGTCGAAAATCGAGTAATAAATTCAAAAGAGGGCAACCTTCCAAGAAGACAAATTCAAGACGTATATGGTACTCATACTTTTTTCTGTTTTTTTTTCACAGAAAGGAAAAGGCGTGGGAAAATGTTGAATTTTAGGAATTTTTAAAGACATGCAAACCCAAATTAGAAAAACCTATCAGCTCACAGCAGTCAGAATGGCCATTAGCGAAAACGGTGCAAACAATAAATGCCGAAGGGATTGTGGAGAAATGCGTACCCTCGGTTCTAAGGGCCATGTGGTAAGAGCCACTAATGAAAACACAATGGAGGTGCTTTGAAAAGGGAAACATTGAGCTACCAGTCCATCAATCACACCCACTGCTGGGCCTATCTCCTGAGAAAATGAGAATCAAAAAGTCACAGGCTGGCAATCCTGCACTCCAGCAATATTTACTATAGCCATCACTTGGAAGCAATGAAAATGTCCATCATCAGAGGAAGGAACCAAGAAGAAGTGGTCCATGTACACAATGGAATATTTCTCCAATAAAAACTATAAATTAAATTTAAAAAACAAACAAAAGGAAGGAGATATCAGCTTCTGTGGGTTTACCCGGGCACATTCCACTCTAATTTATCAGCGAGGAACACCGCTGGCCGGGAGGTCTGTTTCCCTAGTTACCAGAGTGGGGATCGTAGAAAGGATGCCGCCCTCTGGCCGTTACCTGCAAAAGCAGCTGTAAAGCCTGTGCTAATGGTCACTTCATATGAACAAGTACTGCAGGGCTGTAAGTGAAACCTGCCCTCAAAATGTCTTGAGGGAAGTAATGGCCAAAACATTTTAAAATGTGACACATACTTGAAGCAAACACTTTGAAGAACTAAGCTGTAATCACAGTTTGAAAAATAAAACGGACATGCCTTACAGGCCAATTTCAACGGAATATGACACACATGCAGATTCAACCACAAATTGGTATCAGCTCACACCAGTCAGAATCGCCATCAGCAAGAAATCTATAAACAGTAAATGCTGAAGGTGTTGTGGAGAAATGCATACCGTGAACTTTAAGAGGGACATAACCTGGAAAGAGCCACTAATGAGAACAGAATGGAGGGGCCTTTAAAAGGTAAACATTGAGCTCCCGTATGATCCAGCCGGCCCATTCCTGGACCTATAACCTAGGAAGACAGAATTGGAAAGACACAGGCAGACAAATGTGCACTGCACAGTATTACAATAGCCAAGATATGGAAGTAACCAAAAAGTCCACCAACAGATGGGTGGACCAGGAAGAACTGCTACATGTCGAGATGGAATATTAGTTAGCGAAAGAATGAAACAGTGCCATTTGCAGCACCATAGGTGAGTCTAGAAGTAATCACGCAACTTGTGGTAAGTGAGAAAGCGAAAGACACAGGTCCTATCATATCACTTATAGGTGTTACCTAAAATTCGATACCAATGAAGATATTTCCACAGAGAAGGGCAATCACAGGTTCATTAAACTTATGGTTCACCAAATGGAAAGGTGTGAGGAGTAGATACATTACGACATTGGGGTTAACAGAGATATACAAACACATGTGAAATATATAATCACCAAATACCTACGGAATACCAAGAGAGGACTACTCAATATTCTCTCATAATCTACATGGAAAAAGGATCCGACGAATAATAGATACATGTATATTTGTGAAAGAACCACATCTTGCACACCTAGAATAAACAAAACGTTGTAATCAAATTTGCTGTGATAAAAAATAAAAAAGAGTTAAAAATACGCATAAGAAGTAATGAGCCATAAACATAAAGGGCTTTTTCCTGGCACATTCCATTCTAATTTACAACCTACAACACGACTTCCATTAAGGCTCTGTTGCCCTAGTAACCAGATTTGGTAAAGGAGAAATGCTGCCGCCTTGCGGCCGTTTCCCACAAGAGCGGCTTTAAACCCACAGCTAATGGTCACTGAACATTCACAAGGACTTGGGGCAGTAAAGGACACCTGCCCTCCAAAATTGTGCTGAGGTGGGGAATGAACAAAAAAATTCAAAACAGGCAAATCTTTCAGGAAGATAGTATGAGGTGGTAAGTTTTACTCACTCTCTTTAAAGAAAAGGAAAATGGATAAAAGCTCAACCTCAGGAAGTATTAGACTCATGCAATCTAATCTACAAAAAGGTTTCAACTCTCCCCAGTCGACTGACCATCAGCAAAAGGTCTACAAACAATAAAGGCTGCAGGCGTGTTAGAGAACTCTGTACCCTCTACTTGCTGGTGAGATGTGAAAGGGTAACAGCCACTAATGAGAACAGAAAGGAGCTGCGTTGAAAAGTAAAAATTGAGGTACCATTCAATCCAGCAGGTGAACCACTGGGTCTGTCACCTGAGAAGACCAGAATCGAGAAGACACAGGCTGCAAAAGCTGCACTGCAGCCTTATTCACAATAGCCAAGACAGTGAAGCTACCAAAATGTCCATCAACAGGTGAATGGATAAAAAGTAGTGGTCCATGTACACGATGGAATCTTAGCCATGGAAAACAATGAAACACTGCTCTTTGAGGCACCACAGATGAGCCTGGAGATAATCACAAGACATGAGGTAAGTCGGAAAGCAAAAGACCTCTATCCTATGATATCACTTATAGGCGTTATCTAATAACTGACACAAATGAACCTATTTCCACAGAGAAAGACACTCACAGACTTAGAAAACAAACTATGCTCATCTAAAAGGAAAGGTGGGGGGGAATGGATCAATTAACATCAGTGTTACTATATGGATACAAATTCATATCATATACGTATATCAAAAAGACCGACCCTATAGCAAGGGAGGTCTACGGAACACTCTGTAATATTTTACCTGGGAAGAGGATCTGTACATGCATAGACATATATAATGTACAAATGAACCAGATATTGTAAACCTAGGACAAATAATATTCTAATCTATACCCCAATTAAAAAATTTAAAAAAAAAGAAGTAATGAGACATACACTAATGGGGGTTTCTCCTAGCACATTCCATTCTAATTTACAACCTAGGAACACGACTTCCAGAAAGACTCTGCTGCCCTAGTACCCAGATTTGACAACGGAGAAATGCTGCCTCCTTGTGGCCGTTTCCCTTAACAGCAGCTTTAAACCCATTGCTAAAGGTCCCTAAATATTCACCAACGTTGCAGTTCTGTAAATGACACCTGCCCTCCAAAAAAGGCCTGGGGTCGAAAATCGAGTAATAAATTCAAAAGAGGGCAACCTTCCAAGAAGACAAATTCAAGACGTATATGGTACTCATACTTTTTTCTGTTTTTTTTTCACAGAAAGGAAAAGGCGTGGGAAAATGTTGAATTTTAGGAATTTTTAAAGACATGCAAACCCAAATTAGAAAAACCTATCAGCTCACAGCAGTCAGAATGGCCATTAGCGAAAACGGTGCAAACAATAAATGCCGAAGGGATTGTGGAGAAATGCGTACCCTCGGTTCTAAGGGCCATGTGGTAAGAGCCACTAATGAAAACACAATGGAGGTGCTTTGAAAAGGGAAACATTGAGCTACCAGTCCATCAATCACACCCACTGCTGGGCCTATCTCCTGAGAAAATGAGAATCAAAAAGTCACAGGCTGGCAATCCTGCACTCCAGCAATATTTACTATAGCCATCACTTGGAAGCAATGAAAATGTCCATCATCAGAGGAAGGAACCAAGAAGAAGTGGTCCATGTACACAATGGAATATTTCTCCAATAAAAACTATAAATTAAATTTAAAAAACAAACAAAAGGAAGGAGATATCAGCTTCTGTGGGTTTACCCGGGCACATTCCACTCTAATTTATCAGCGAGGAACACCGCTGGCCGGGAGGTCTGTTTCCCTAGTTACCAGAGTGGGGATCGTAGAAAGGATGCCGCCCTCTGGCCGTTACCTGCAAAAGCAGCTGTAAAGCCTGTGCTAATGGTCACTTCATATGAACAAGTACTGCAGGGCTGTAAGTGAAACCTGCCCTCAAAATGTCTTGAGGGAAGTAATGGCCAAAACATTTTAAAATGTGACACATACTTGAAGCAAACACTTTGAAGAACTAAGCTGTAATCACAGTTTGAAAAATAAAACGGACATGCCTTACAGGCCAATTTCAACGGAATATGACACACATGCAGATTCAACCACAAATTGGTATCAGCTCACACCAGTCAGAATCGCCATCAGCAAGAAATCTATAAACAGTAAATGCTGAAGGTGTTGTGGAGAAATGCATACCGTGAACTTTAAGAGGGACATAACCTGGAAAGAGCCACAAATGAGAACAGAATGGAGGGGCCTTTAAAAGGTAAACATTGAGCTCCCGTATGATCCAGCCGGCCCATTCCTGGACCTATAACCTAGGAAGACAGAATTGGAAAGACACAGGCAGACAAATGTGCACTGCACAGTATTACAATAGCCAAGATATGGAAGTAACCAAAAAGTCCACCAACAGATGGGTGGACCAGGAAGAACTGCTACATGTCGAGATGGAATATTAGTTAGCGAAAGAATGAAACAGTGCCATTTGCAGCACCATAGGTGAGTCTAGAAGTAATCACGCAACTTGTGGTAAGTGAGAAAGCGAAAGACACAGGTCCTATCATATCACTTATAGGTGTTACCTAAAATTCGATACCAATGAAGATATTTCCACAGAGAAGGGCAATCACAGGTTCATTAAACTTATGGTTCACCAAATGGAAAGGTGTGAGGAGTAGATACATTACGACATTGGGGTTAACAGAGATATACAAACACATGTGAAATATATAATCACCAAATACCTACGGAATACCAAGAGAGGACTACTCAATATTCTCTCATAATCTACATGGAAAAAGGATCCGACGAATAATAGATACATGTATATTTGTGAAAGAACCACATCTTGCACACCTAGAATAAACAAAACGTTGTAATCAAATTTGCTGTGATAAAAAATAAAAAAGAGTTAAAAATACGCATAAGAAGTAATGAGCCATAAACATAAAGGGCTTTTTCCTGGCACATTCCATTCTAATTTACAACCTACAACACGACTTCCATTAAGGCTCTGTTGCCCTAGTAACCAGATTTGGTAAAGGAGAAATGCTGCCGCCTTGCGGCCGTTTCCCACAAGAGCGGCTTTAAACCCACAGCTAATGGTCACTGAACATTCACAAGGACTTGGGGCAGTAAAGGACACCTGCCCTCCAAAATTGTGCTGAGGTGGGGAATGAACAAAAAAATTCAAAACAGGCAAATCTTTCAGGAAGATAGTATGAGGTGGTAAGTTTTACTCACTCTCTTTAAAGAAAAGGAAAATGGATAAAAGCTCAACCTCAGGAAGTATTAGACTCATGCAATCTAATCTACAAAAAGGTTTCAACTCTCCCCAGTCGACTGACCATCAGCAAAAGGTCTACAAACAATAAAGGCTGCAGGCGTTTTAGAGAACTCTGTACCCTCTACTTGCTGGTGAGATGTGAAAGGGTAACAGCCAATAATGAGAACAGAAAGGAGCTGCGTTGAAAAGTAAAAATTGAGGTACCATTCAATCCAGCAGGTGAACCACTGGGTCTGTCACCTGAGAAGACCAGAATCGAGAAGACACAGGCTGCAAAAGCTGCACTGCAGCCTTATTCACAATAGCCAAGACAGTGAAGCTACCAAAATGTCCATCAACAGGTGAATGGATAAAAAGTAGTGGTCCATGTACACGATGGAATCTTAGCCATGGAAAACAATGAAACACTGCTCTTTGAGGCACCACAGATGAGCCTGGAGATAATCACAAGACATGAGGTAAGTCGGAAAGCAAAAGACCTCTATCCTATGATATCACTTATAGGCGTTATCTAATAACTGACACAAATGAACCTATTTCCACAGAGAAAGACACTCACAGACTTAGAAAACAAACTATGCTCATCTAAAAGGAAAGGTGGGGGGGAATGGATCAATTAACATCAGTGTTACTATATGGATACAAATTCATATCATATACGTATATCAAAAAGACCGACCCTATAGCAAGGGAGGTCTACGGAACACTCTGTAATATTTTACCTGGGAAGAGGATCTGTACATGCATAGACATATATAATGTACAAATGAACCAGATATTGTAAACCTAGGACAAATAATATTCTAATCTATACCCCAATTAAAAAATTTAAAAAAAAAGAAGTAATGAGACATACACTAATGGGGGTTTCTCCTAGCACATTCCATTCTAATTTACAACCTAGGAACACGACTTCCAGAAAGACTCTGCTGCCCTAGTACCCAGATTTGACAACGGAGAAATGCTGCCTCCTTGTGGCCGTTTCCCTTAACAGCAGCTTTAAACCCATTGCTAAAGGTCCCTAAATATTCACCAACGTTGCAGTTCTGTAAATGACACCTGCCCTCCAAAAAAGGCCTGGGGTCGAAAATCGAGTAATAAATTCAAAAGAGGGCAACCTTCCAAGGAGACAAATTCAAGACGTATATGGTACTCATACTTTTTTCTGTTTTTTTTTCACAGAAAGGAAAAGGCGTGGGAAAATGTTGAATTTTAGGAATTTTTAAAGACATGCAAACCCAAATTAGAAAAACCTATCAGCTCACAGCAGTCAGAATGGCCATTAGCGAAAACGGTGCAAACAATAAATGCTGAAGGGATTGTGGAGAAATGCGTACCCTCGGTTCTAAGGGCCATGTGGTAAGAGCCACTAATGAAAACACAATGGAGGTGCTTTGAAAAGGGAAACATTGAGCTACCAGTCCATCAATCACACCCACTGCTGGGCCTATCTCCTGAGAAAATGAGAATCAAAAAGTCACAGGCTGGCAATCCTGCACTCCAGCAATATTTACTATAGCCATCACTTGGAAGCAATGAAAATGTCCATCATCAGAGGAAGGAACCAAGAAGAAGTGGTCCATGTACACAATGGAATATTTCTCCAATAAAAACTATAAATTAAATTTAAAAAACAAACAAAAGGAAGGAGATATCAGCTTCTGTGGGTTTACCCGGGCACATTCCACTCTAATTTATCAGCGAGGAACACCGCTGGCCGGGAGGTCTGTTTCCCTAGTTACCAGAGTGGGGATCGTAGAAAGGATGCCGCCCTCTGGCCGTTACCTGCAAAAGCAGCTGTAAAGCCTGTGCTAATGGTCGCTTCATATGAACAAGTACTGCAGGGCTGTAAGTGAAACCTGCCCTCAAAATGTCTTGAGGGAAGTAATGGCCAAAACATTTTAAAATGTGACACATACTTGAAGCAAACACTTTGAAGAACTAAGCTGTAATCACAGTTTGAAAAATAAAACGGACATGCCTTACAGGCCAATTTCAACGGAATATGACACACATGCAGATTCAACCACAAATTGGTATCAGCTCACACCAGTCAGAATCGCCATCAGCAAGAAATCTATAAACAGTAAATGCTGAAGGTGTTGTGGAGAAATGCATACCGTGAACTTTAAGAGGGACATAACCTGGAAAGAGCCACTAATGAGAACAGAATGGAGGGGCCTTTAAAAGGTAAACATTGAGCTCCCGTATGATCCAGCCGGCCCATTCCTGGACCTATAACCTAGGAAGACAGAATTGGAAAGACACAGGCAGACAAATGTGCACTGCACAGTATTACAATAGCCAAGATATGGAAGTAACCAAAAAGTCCACCAACAGATGGGTGGACCAGGAAGAACTGCTACATGTCGAGATGGAATAT
Source organism: Eubalaena glacialis (assembly GCF_028564815.1). Taxonomy (NCBI): domain Eukaryota; kingdom Metazoa; phylum Chordata; class Mammalia; order Artiodactyla; family Balaenidae; genus Eubalaena; species Eubalaena glacialis. The sequence continues at coordinate 133,739,817 of NC_083720.1, read as the reverse complement.
TAGTTAGCGAAAGAATGAAACAGTGCCATTTGCAGCACCATAGGTGAGTCTAGAAGTAATCACGCAACTTGTGGTAAGTGAGAAAGCGAAAGACACAGGTCCTATCATATCACTTATAGGTGTTACCTAAAATTCGATACCAATGAAGATATTTCCACAGAGAAGGGCAATCACAGGTTCATTAAACTTATGGTTCACCAAATGGAAAGGTGTGAGGAGTAGATACATTACGACATTGGGGTTAACAGAGATATACAAACACATGTGAAATATATAATCACCAAATACCTACGGAATACCAAGAGAGGACTACTCAATATTCTCTCATAATCTACATGGAAAAAGGATCCGACGAATAATAGATACATGTATATTTGTGAAAGAACCACATCTTGCACACCTAGAATAAACAAAACGTTGTAATCAAATTTGCTGTGATAAAAAATAAAAAAGAGTTAAAAATACGCATAAGAAGTAATGAGCCATAAACATAAAGGGCTTTTTCCTGGCACATTCCATTCTAATTTACAACCTACAACACGACTTCCATTAAGGCTCTGTTGCCCTAGTAACCAGATTTGGTAAAGGAGAAATGCTGCCGCCTTGCGGCCGTTTCCCACAAGAGCGGCTTTAAACCCACAGTTAATGGTCACTGAACATTCACAAGGACTTGGGGCAGTAAAGGACACCTGCCCTCCAAAATTGTGCTGAGGTGGGGAATGAACAAAAAAATTCAAAACAGGCAAATCTTTCAGGAAGATAGTATGAGGTGGTAAGTTTTACTCACTCTCTTTAAAGAAAAGGAAAATGGATAAAAGCTCAACCTCAGGAAGTATTAGACTCATGCAATCTAATCTACAAAAAGGTTTCAACTCTCCCCAGTCGACTGACCATCAGCAAAAGGTCTACAAACAATAAAGGCTGCAGGCGTTTTAGAGAACTCTGTACCCTCTACTTGCTGGTGAGATGTGAAAGGGTAACAGCCAATAATGAGAACAGAAAGGAGCTGCGTTGAAAAGTAAAAATTGAGGTACCATTCAATCCAGCAGGTGAACCACTGGGTCTGTCACCTGAGAAGACCAGAATCGAGAAGACACAGGCTGCAAAAGCTGCACTGCAGCCTTATTCACAATAGCCAAGACAGTGAAGCTACCAAAATGTCCATCAACAGGTGAATGGATAAAAAGTAGTGGTCCATGTACACGATGGAATCTTAGCCATGGAAAACAATGAAACACTGCTCTTTGAGGCACCACAGATGAGCCTGGAGATAATCACAAGACATGAGGTAAGTCGGAAAGCAAAAGACCTCTATCCTATGATATCACTTATAGGCGTTATCTAATAACTGACACAAATGAACCTATTTCCACAGAGAAAGACACTCACAGACTTAGAAAACAAACTATGCTCATCTAAAAGGAAAGGTGGGGGGGAATGGATCAATTAACATCAGTGTTACTATATGGATACAAATTCATATCATATACGTATATCAAAAAGACCGACCCTATAGCAAGGGAGGTCTACGGAACACTCTGTAATATTTTACCTGGGAAGAGGATCTGTACATGCATAGACATATATAATGTACAAATGAACCAGATATTGTAAACCTAGGACAAATAATATTCTAATCTATACCCCAATTAAAAAATTTAAAAAAAAAGAAGTAATGAGACATACACTAATGGGGGTTTCTCCTAGCACATTCCATTCTAATTTACAACCTAGGAACACGACTTCCAGAAAGACTCTGCTGCCCTAGTACCCAGATTTGACAACGGAGAAATGCTGCCTCCTTGTGGCCGTTTCCCTTAACAGCAGCTTTAAACCCATTGCTAAAGGTCCCTAAATATTCACCAACGTTGCAGTTCTGTAAATGACACCTGCCCTCCAAAAAAGGCCTGGGGTCGAAAATCGAGTAATAAATTCAAAAGAGGGCAACCTTCCAAGAAGACAAATTCAAGACGTATATGGTACTCATACTTTTTTCTGTTTTTTTTTCACAGAAAGGAAAAGGCGTGGGAAAATGTTGAATTTTAGGAATTTTTAAAGACATGCAAACCCAAATTAGAAAAACCTATCAGCTCACAGCAGTCAGAATGGCCATTAGCGAAAACGGTGCAAACAATAAATGCCGAAGGGATTGTGGAGAAATGCGTACCCTCGGTTCTAAGGGCCATGTGGTAAGAGCCACTAATGAAAACACAATGGAGGTGCTTTGAAAAGGGAAACATTGAGCTACCAGTCCATCAATCACACCCACTGCTGGGCCTATCTCCTGAGAAAATGAGAATCAAAAAGTCACAGGCTGGCAATCCTGCACTCCAGCAATATTTACTATAGCCATCACTTGGAAGCAATGAAAATGTCCATCATCAGAGGAAGGAACCAAGAAGAAGTGGTCCATGTACACAATGGAATATTTCTCCAATAAAAACTATAAATTAAATTTAAAAAACAAACAAAAGGAAGGAGATATCAGCTTCTGTGGGTTTACCCGGGCACATTCCACTCTAATTTATCAGCGAGGAACACCGCTGGCCGGGAGGTCTGTTTCCCTAGTTACCAGAGTGGGGATCGTAGAAAGGATGCCGCCCTCTGGCCGTTACCTGCAAAAGCAGCTGTAAAGCCTGTGCTAATGGTCACTTCATATGAACAAGTACTGCAGGGCTGTAAGTGAAACCTGCCCTCAAAATGTCTTGAGGGAAGTAATGGCCAAAACATTTTAAAATGTGACACATACTTGAAGCAAACACTTTGAAGAACTAAGCTGTAATCACAGTTTGAAAAATAAAACGGACATGCCTTACAGGCCAATTTCAACGGAATATGACACACATGCAGATTCAACCACAAATTGGTATCAGCTCACACCAGTCAGAATCGCCATCAGCAAGAAATCTATAAACAGTAAATGCTGAAGGTGTTGTGGAGAAATGCATACCGTGAACTTTAAGAGGGACATAACCTGGAAAGAGCCACTAATGAGAACAGAATGGAGGGGCCTTTAAAAGGTAAACATTGAGCTCCCGTATGATCCAGCCGGCCCATTCCTGGACCTATAACCTAGGAAGACAGAATTGGAAAGACACAGGCAGACAAATGTGCACTGCACAGTATTACAATAGCCAAGATATGGAAGTAACCAAAAAGTCCACCAACAGATGGGTGGACCAGGAAGAACTGCTACATGTCGAGATGGAATATTAGTTAGCGAAAGAATGAAACAGTGCCATTTGCAGCACCATAGGTGAGTCTAGAAGTAATCACGCAACTTGTGGTAAGTGAGAAAGCAAAAGACACAGGTCCTATCATATCACTTATAGGTGTTACCTAAAATTCGATACCAATGAAGATATTTCCACAGAGAAGGGCAATCACAGGTTCATTAAACTTATGGTTCACCAAATGGAAAGGTGTGAGGAGTAGATACATTACGACATTGGGGTTAACAGAGATATACAAACACATGTGAAATATATAATCACCAAATACCTACGGAATACCAAGAGAGGACTACTCAATATTCTCTCATAATCTACATGGAAAAAGGATCCGACGAATAATAGATACATGTATATTTGTGAAAGAACCACATCTTGCACACCTAGAATAAACAAAACGTTGTAATCAAATTTGCTGTGATAAAAAATAAAAAAGAGTTAAAAATACGCATAAGAAGTAATGAGCCATAAACATAAAGGGCTTTTTCCTGGCACATTCCATTCTAATTTACAACCTACAACACGACTTCCATTAAGGCTCTGTTGCCCTAGTAACCAGATTTGGTAAAGGAGAAATGCTGCCGCCTTGCGGCCGTTTCCCACAAGAGCGGCTTTAAACCCACAGCTAATGGTCACTGAACATTCACAAGGACTTGGGGCAGTAAAGGACACCTGCCCTCCAAAATTGTGCTGAGGTGGGGAATGAACAAAAAAATTCAAAACAGGCAAATCTTTCAGGAAGATAGTATGAGGTGGTAAGTTTTACTCACTCTCTTTAAAGAAAAGGAAAATGGATAAAAGCTCAACCTCAGGAAGTATTAGACTCATGCAATCTAATCTACAAAAAGGTTTCAACTCTCCCCAGTCGACTGACCATCAGCAAAAGGTCTACAAACAATAAAGGCTGCAGGCGTTTTAGAGAACTCTGTACCCTCTACTTGCTGGTGAGATGTGAAAGGGTAACAGCCAATAATGAGAACAGAAAGGAGCTGCGTTGAAAAGTAAAAATTGAGGTACCATTCAATCCAGCAGGTGAACCACTGGGTCTGTCACCTGAGAAGACCAGAATCGAGAAGACACAGGCTGCAAAAGCTGCACTGCAGCCTTATTCACAATAGCCAAGACAGTGAAGCTACCAAAATGTCCATCAACAGGTGAATGGATAAAAAGTAGTGGTCCATGTACACGATGGAATCTTAGCCATGGAAAACAATGAAACACTGCTCTTTGAGGCACCACAGATGAGCCTGGAGATAATCACAAGACATGAGGTAAGTCGGAAAGCAAAAGACCTCTATCCTATGATATCACTTATAGGCGTTATCTAATAACTGACACAAATGAACCTATTTCCACAGAGAAAGACACTCACAGACTTAGAAAACAAACTATGCTCATCTAAAAGGAAAGGTGGGGGGGAATGGATCAATTAACATCAGTGTTACTATATGGATACAAATTCATATCATATACGTATATCAAAAAGACCGACCCTATAGCAAGGGAGGTCTACGGAACACTCTGTAATATTTTACCTGGGAAGAGGATCTGTACATGCATAGACATATATAATGTACAAATGAACCAGATATTGTAAACCTAGGACAAATAATATTCTAATCTATACCCCAATTAAAAAATTTAAAAAAAAAGAAGTAATGAGACATACACTAATGGGGGTTTCTCCTAGCACATTCCATTCTAATTTACAACCTAGGAACACGACTTCCAGAAAGACTCTGCTGCCCTAGTACCCAGATTTGACAACGGAGAAATGCTGCCTCCTTGTGGCCGTTTCCCTTAACAGCAGCTTTAAACCCATTGCTAAAGGTCCCTAAATATTCACCAACGTTGCAGTTCTGTAAATGACACCTGCCCTCCAAAAAAGGCCTGGGGTCGAAAATCGAGTAATAAATTCAAAAGAGGGCAACCTTCCAAGAAGACAAATTCAAGACGTATATGGTACTCATACTTTTTTCTGTTTTTTTTTTCACAGAAAGGAAAAGGCGTGGGAAAATGTTGAATTTTAGGAATTTTTAAAGACATGCAAACCCAAATTAGAAAAACCTATCAGCTCACAGCAGTCAGAATGGCCATTAGCGAAAACGGTGCAAACAATAAATGCTGAAGGGATTGTGGAGAAATGCGTACCCTCGGTTCTAAGGGCCATGTGGTAAGAGCCACTAATGAAAACACAATGGAGGTGCTTTGAAAAGGGAAACATTGAGCTACCAGTCCATCAATCACACCCACTGCTGGGCCTATCTCCTGAGAAAATGAGAATCAAAAAGTCACAGGCTGGCAATCCTGCACTCCAGCAATATTTACTATAGCCATCACTTGGAAGCAATGAAAATGTCCATCATCAGAGGAAGGAACCAAGAAGAAGTGGTCCATGTACACAATGGAATATTTCTCCAATAAAAACTATAAATTAAATTTAAAAAACAAACAAAAGGAAGGAGATATCAGCTTCTGTGGGTTTACCCGGGCACATTCCACTCTAATTTATCAGCGAGGAACACCGCTGGCCGGGAGGTCTGTTTCCCTAGTTACCAGAGTGGGGATCGTAGAAAGGATGCCGCCCTCTGGCCGTTACCTGCAAAAGCAGCTGTAAAGCCTGTGCTAATGGTCGCTTCATATGAACAAGTACTGCAGGGCTGTAAGTGAAACCTGCCCTCAAAATGTCTTGAGGGAAGTAATGGCCAAAACATTTTAAAATGTGACACATACTTGAAGCAAACACTTTGAAGAACTAAGCTGTAATCACAGTTTGAAAAATAAAACGGACATGCCTTACAGGCCAATTTCAACGGAATATGACACACATGCAGATTCAACCACAAATTGGTATCAGCTCACACCAGTCAGAATCGCCATCAGCAAGAAATCTATAAACAGTAAATGCTGAAGGTGTTGTGGAGAAATGCATACCGTGAACTTTAAGAGGGACATAACCTGGAAAGAGCCACTAATGAGAACAGAATGGAGGGGCCTTTAAAAGGTAAACATTGAGCTCCCGTATGATCCAGCCGGCCCATTCCTGGACCTATAACCTAGGAAGACAGAATTGGAAAGACACAGGCAGACAAATGTGCACTGCACAGTATTACAATAGCCAAGATATGGAAGTAACCAAAAAGTCCACCAACACATGGGTGGACCAGGAAGAACTGCTACATGTCGAGATGGAATATTAGTTAGCGAAAGAATGAAACAGTGCCATTTGCAGCACCATAGGTGAGTCTAGAAGTAATCACGCAACTTGTGGTAAGTGAGAAAGCGAAAGACACAGGTCCTATCATATCACTTATAGGTGTTACCTAAAATTCGATACCAATGAAGATATTTCCACAGAGAAGGGCAATCACAGGTTCATTAAACTTATGGTTCACCAAATGGAAAGGTGTGAGGAGTAGATACATTACGACATTGGGGTTAACAGAGATATACAAACACATGTGAAATATATAATCACCAAATACCTACGGAATACCAAGAGAGGACTACTCAATATTCTCTCATAATCTACATGGAAAAAGGATCCGACGAATAATAGATACATGTATATTTGTGAAAGAACCACATCTTGCACACCTAGAATAAACAAAACGTTGTAATCAAATTTGCTGTGATAAAAAATAAAAAAGAGTTAAAAATACGCATAAGAAGTAATGAGCCATAAACATAAAGGGCTTTTTCCTGGCACATTCCATTCTAATTTACAACCTACAACACGACTTCCATTAAGGCTCTGTTGCCCTAGTAACCAGATTTGGTAAAGGAGAAATGCTGCCGCCTTGCGGCCGTTTCCCACAAGAGCGGCTTTAAACCCACAGCTAATGGTCACTGAACATTCACAAGGACTTGGGGCAGTAAAGGACACCTGCCCTCCAAAATTGTGCTGAGGTGGGGAATGAACAAAAAAATTCAAAACAGGCAAATCTTTCAGGAAGATAGTATGAGGTGGTAAGTTTTACTCACTCTCTTTAAAGAAAAGGAAAATGGATAAAAGCTCAACCTCAGGAAGTATTAGACTCATGCAATCTAATCTACAAAAAGGTTTCAACTCTCCCCAGTTGACTGACCATCAGCAAAAGGTCTACAAACAATAAAGGCTGCAGGCGTTTTAGAGAACTCTGTACCCTCTACTTGCTGGTGAGATGTGAAAGGGTAGCAGCCAATAATGAGAACAGAAAGGAGCTGCGTTGAAAAGGAAAAATTGAGGTACCATTCAATCCAGCAGGTGAACCACTGGGTCTGTCACCTGAGAAGACCAGAATCGAGAAGACACAGGCTGCAAAAGCTGCACTGCAGCCTTATTCACAATAGCCAAGACAGTGAAGCTACCAAAATGTCCATCAACAGGTGAATGGATAAAAAGTAGTGGTCCATGTACACGATGGAATCTTAGCCATGGAAAACAATGAAACACTGCTCTTTGAGGCACCACAGATGAGCCTGGAGATAATCACAAGACATGAGGTAAGTCGGAAAGCAAAAGACCTCTATCCTATGATATCACTTATAGGCGTTATCTAATAACTGACACAAATGAACCTATTTCCACAGAGAAAGACACTCACAGACTTAGAAAACAAACTATGCTCATCTAAAAGGAAAGGTGGGGGGGAATGGATCAATTAACATCAGTGTTACTATATGGATACAAATTCATATCATATACGTATATCAAAAAGACCGACCCTATAGCAAGGGAGGTCTACGGAACACTCTGTAATATTTTACCTGGGAAGAGGATCTGTACATGCATAGACATATATAATGTACAAATGAACCAGATATTGTAAACCTAGGACAAATAATATTCTAATCTATACCCCAATTAAAAAATTTAAAAAAAAAGAAGTAATGAGACATACACTAATGGGGGTTTCTCCTAGCACATTCCATTCTAATTTACAACCTAGGAACACGACTTCCAGAAAGACTCTGCTGCCCTAGTACCCAGATTTGACAACGGAGAAATGCTGCCTCCTTGTGGCCGTTTCCCTTAACAGCAGCTTTAAACCCATTGCTAAAGGTCCCTAAATATTCACCAACGTTGCAGTTCTGTAAATGACACCTGCCCTCCAAAAAAGGCCTGGGGTCGAAAATCGAGTAATAAATTCAAAAGAGGGCAACCTTCCAAGAAGACAAATTCAAGACGTATATGGTACTCATACTTTTTTCTGTTTTTTTTTTCACAGAAAGGAAAAGGCGTGGGAAAATGTTGAATTTTAGGAATTTTTAAAGACATGCAAACCCAAATTAGAAAAACCTATCAGCTCACAGCAGTCAGAATGGCCATTAGCGAAAACGGTGCAAACAATAAATGCTGAAGGGATTGTGGAGAAATGCGTACCCTCGGTTCTAAGGGCCATGTGGTAAGAGCCACTAATGAAAACACAATGGAGGTGCTTTGAAAAGGGAAACATTGAGCTACCAGTCCATCAATCACACCCACTGCTGGGCCTATCTCCTGAGAAAATGAGAATCAAAAAGTCACAGGCTGGCAATCCTGCACTCCAGCAATATTTACTATAGCCATCACTTGGAAGCAATGAAAATGTCCATCATCAGAGGAAGGAACCAAGAAGAAGTGGTCCATGTACACAATGGAATATTTCTCCAATAAAAACTATAAATTAAATTTAAAAAACAAACAAAAGGAAGGAGATATCAGCTTCTGTGGGTTTACCCGGGCACATTCCACTCTAATTTATCAGCGAGGAACACCGCTGGCCGGGAGGTCTGTTTCCCTAGTTACCAGAGTGGGGATCGTAGAAAGGATGCCGCCCTCTGGCCGTTACCTGCAAAAGCAGCTGTAAAGCCTGTGCTAATGGTCACTTCATATGAACAAGTACTGCAGGGCTGTAAGTGAAACCTGCCCTCAAAATGTCTTGAGGGAAGTAATGGCCAAAACATTTTAAAATGTGACACATACTTGAAGCAAACACTTTGAAGAACTAAGCTGTAATCACAGTTTGAAAAATAAAACGGACATGCCTTACAGGCCAATTTCAACGGAATATGACACACATGCAGATTCAACCACAAATTGGTATCAGCTCACACCAGTCAGAATCGCCATCAGCAAGAAATCTATAAACAGTAAATGCTGAAGGTGTTGTGGAGAAATGCATACCGTGAACTTTAAGAGGGACATAACCTGGAAAGAGCCACTAATGAGAACAGAATGGAGGGGCCTTTAAAAGGTAAACATTGAGCTCCCGTATGATCCAGCCGGCCCATTCCTGGACCTATAACCTAGGAAGACAGAATTGGAAAGACACAGGCAGACAAATGTGCACTGCACAGTATTACAATAGCCAAGATATGGAAGTAACCAAAAAGTCCACCAACAGATGGGTGGACCAGGAAGAACTGCTACATGTCGAGATGGAATATTAGTTAGCGAAAGAATGAAACAGTGCCATTTGCAGCACCATAGGTGAGTCTAGAAGTAATCACGCAACTTGTGGTAAGTGAGAAAGCGAAAGACACAGGTCCTATCATATCACTTATAGGTGTTACCTAAAATTCGATACCAATGAAGATATTTCCACAGAGAAGGGCAATCACAGGTTCATTAAACTTATGGTTCACCAAATGGAAAGGTGTGAGGAGTAGATACATTACGACATTGGGGTTAACAGAGATATACAAACACATGTGAAATATATAATCACCAAATACCTACGGAATACCAAGAGAGGACTACTCAATATTCTCTCATAATCTACATGGAAAAAGGATCCGACGAATAATAGATACATGTATATTTGTGAAAGAACCACATCTTGCACACCTAGAATAAACAAAACGTTGTAATCAAATTTGCTGTGATAAAAAATAAAAAAGAGTTAAAAATACGCATAAGAAGTAATGAGCCATAAACATAAAGGGCTTTTTCCTGGCACATTCCATTCTAATTTACAACCTACAACACGACTTCCATTAAGGCTCTGTTGCCCTAGTAACCAGATTTGGTAAAGGAGAAATGCTGCCGCCTTGCGGCCGTTTCCCACAAGAGCGGCTTTAAACCCACAGCTAATGGTCACTGAACATTCACAAGGACTTGGGGCAGTAAAGGACACCTGCCCTCCAAAATTGTGCTGAGGTGGGGAATGAACAAAAAAATTCAAAACAGGCAAATCTTTCAGGAAGATAGTATGAGGTGGTAAGTTTTACTCACTCTCTTTAAAGAAAAGGAAAATGGATAAAAGCTCAACCTCAGGAAGTATTAGACTCATGCAATCTAATCTACAAAAAGGTTTCAACTCTCCCCAGTTGACTGACCATCAGCAAAAGGTCTACAAACAATAAAGGCTGCAGGCGTTTTAGAGAACTCTGTACCCTCTACTTGCTGGTGAGATGTGAAAGGGTAACAGCCAATAATGAGAACAGAAAGGAGCTGCGTTGAAAAGTAAAAATTGAGGTACCATTCAATCCAGCAGGTGAACCACTGGGTCTGTCACCTGAGAAGACCAGAATCGAGAAGACACAGGCTGCAAAAGCTGCACTGCAGCCTTATTCACAATAGCCAAGACAGTGAAGCTACCAAAATGTCCATCAACAGGTGAATGGATAAAAAGTAGTGGTCCATGTACACGATGGAATCTTAGCCATGGAAAACAATGAAACACTGCTCTTTGAGGCACCACAGATGAGCCTGGAGATAATCACAAGACATGAGGTAAGTCGGAAAGCAAAAGACCTCTATCCTATGATATCACTTATAGGCGTTATCTAATAACTGACACAAATGAACCTATTTCCACAGAGAAAGACACTCACAGACTTAGAAAACAAACTATGCTCATCTAAAAGGAAAGGTGGGGGGGAATGGATCAATTAACATCAGTGTTACTATATGGATACAAATTCATATCATATACGTATATCAAAAAGACCGACCCTATAGCAAGGGAGGTCTACGGAACACTCTGTAATATTTTACCTGGGAAGAGGATCTGTACATGCATAGACATATATAATGTACAAATGAACCAGATATTGTAAACCTAGGACAAATAATATTCTAATCTATACCCCAATTAAAAAATTTAAAAAAAAAGAAGTAATGAGACATACACTAATGGGGGTTTCTCCTAGCACATTCCATTCTAATTTACAACCTAGGAACACGACTTCCAGAAAGACTCTGCTGCCCTAGTACCCAGATTTGACAACGGAGAAATGCTGCCTCCTTGTGGCCGTTTCCCTTAACAGCAGCTTTAAACCCATTGCTAAAGGTCCCTAAATATTCACCAACGTTGCAGTTCTGTAAATGACACCTGCCCTCCAAAAAAGGCCTGGGGTCGAAAATCGAGTAATAAATTCAAAAGAGGGCAACCTTCCAAGAAGACAAATTCAAGACGTATATGGTACTCATACTTTTTTCTGTTTTTTTTTTCACAGAAAGGAAAAGGCGTGGGAAAATGTTGAATTTTAGGAATTTTTAAAGACATGCAAACCCAAATTAGAAAAACCTATCAGCTCACAGCAGTCAGAATGGCCATTAGCGAAAACGGTGCAAACAATAAATGCTGAAGGGATTGTGGAGAAATGCGTACCCTCGGTTCTAAGGGCCATGTGGTAAGAGCCACTAATGAAAACACAATGGAGGTGCTTTGAAAAGGGAAACATTGAGCTACCAGTCCATCAATCACACCCACTGCTGGGCCTATCTCCTGAGAAAATGAGAATCAAAAAGTCACAGGCTGGCAATCCTGCACTCCAGCAATATTTACTATAGCCATCACTTGGAAGCAATGAAAATGTCCATCATCAGAGGAAGGAACCAAGAAGAAGTGGTCCATGTACACAATGGAATATTTCTCCAATAAAAACTATAAATTAAATTTAAAAAACAAACAAAAGGAAGGAGATATCAGCTTCTGTGGGTTTACCCGGGCACATTCCACTCTAATTTATCAGCGAGGAACACCGCTGGCCGGGAGGTCTGTTTCCCTAGTTACCAGAGTGGGGATCGTAGAAAGGATGCCGCCCTCTGGCCGTTACCTGCAAAAGCAGCTGTAAAGCCTGTGCTAATGGTCACTTCATATGAACAAGTACTGCAGGGCTGTAAGTGAAACCTGCCCTCAAAATGTCTTGAGGGAAGTAATGGCCAAAACATTTTAAAATGTGACACATACTTGAAGCAAACACTTTGAAGAACTAAGCTGTAATCACAGTTTGAAAAATAAAACGGACATGCCTTACAGGCCAATTTCAACGGAATATGACACACATGCAGATTCAACCACAAATTGGTATCAGCTCACACCAGTCAGAATCGCCATCAGCAAGAAATCTATAAACAGTAAATGCTGAAGGTGTTGTGGAGAAATGCATACCGTGAACTTTAAGAGGGACATAACCTGGAAAGAGCCACTAATGAGAACAGAATGGAGGGGCCTTTAAAAGGTAAACATTGAGCTCCCGTATGATCCAGCCGGCCCATTCCTGGACCTATAACCTAGGAAGACAGAATTGGAAAGACACAGGCAGACAAATGTGCACTGCACAGTATTACAATAGCCAAGATATGGAAGTAACCAAAAAGTCCACCAACAGATGGGTGGACCAGGAAGAACTGCTACATGTCGAGATGGAATATTAGTTAGCGAAAGAATGAAACAGTGCCATTTGCAGCACCATAGGTGAGTCTAGAAGTAATCACGCAACTTGTGGTAAGTGAGAAAGCGAAAGACACAGGTCCTATCATATCACTTATAGGTGTTACCTAAAATTCGATACCAATGAAGATATTTCCACAGAGAAGGGCAATCACAGGTTCATTAAACTTATGGTTCACCAAATGGAAAGGTGTGAGGAGTAGATACATTACGACATTGGGGTTAACAGAGATATACAAACACATGTGAAATATATAATCACCAAATACCTACGGAATACCAAGAGAGGACTACTCAATATTCTCTCATAATCTACATGGAAAAAGGATCCGACGAATAATAGATACATGTATATTTGTGAAAGAACCACATCTTGCACACCTAGAATAAACAAAACGTTGTAATCAAATTTGCTGTGATAAAAAATAAAAAAGAGTTAAAAATACGCATAAGAAGTAATGAGCCATAAACATAAAGGGCTTTTTCCTGGCACATTCCATTCTAATTTACAACCTACAACACGACTTCCATTAAGGCTCTGTTGCCCTAGTAACCAGATTTGGTAAAGGAGAAATGCTGCCGCCTTGCGGCCGTTTCCCACAAGAGCGGCTTTAAACCCACAGCTAATGGTCACTGAACATTCACAAGGACTTGGGGCAGTAAAGGACACCTGCCCTCCAAAATTGTGCTGAGGTGGGGAATGAACAAAAAAATTCAAAACAGGCAAATCTTTCAGGAAGATAGTATGAGGTGGTAAGTTTTACTCACTCTCTTTAAAGAAAAGGAAAATGGATAAAAGCTCAACCTCAGGAAGTATTAGACTCATGCAATCTAATCTACAAAAAGGTTTCAACTCTGCCCAGTCGACTGACCATCAGCAAAAGGTCTACAAACAATAAAGGCTGCAGGCGTTTTAGAGAACTCTGTACCCTCTACTTGCTGGTGAGATGTGAAAGGGTAACAGCCAATAATGAGAACAGAAAGGAGCTGCGTTGAAAAGTAAAAATTGAGGTACCATTCAATCCAGCAGGTGAACCACTGGGTCTGTCACCTGAGAAGACCAGAATCGAGAAGACACAGGCTGCAAAAGCTGCACTGCAGCCTTATTCACAATAGCCAAGACAGTGAAGCTACCAAAATGTCCATCAACAGGTGAATGGATAAAAAGTAGTGGTCCATGTACACGATGGAATCTTAGCCATGGAAAACAATGAAACACTGCTCTTTGAGGCACCACAGATGAGCCTGGAGATAATCACAAGACATGAGGTAAGTCGGAAAGCAAAAGACCTCTATCCTATGATATCACTTATAGGCGTTATCTAATAACTGACACAAATGAACCTATTTCCACAGAGAAAGACACTCACAGACTTAGAAAACAAACTATGCTCATCTAAAAGGAAAGGTGGGGGGGAATGGATCAATTAACATCAGTGTTACTATATGGATACAAATTCATATCATATACGTATATCAAAAAGACCGACCCTATAGCAAGGGAGGTCTACGGAACACTCTGTAATATTTTACCTGGGAAGAGGATCTGTACATGCATAGACATATATAATGTACAAATGAACCAGATATTGTAAACCTAGGACAAATAATATTCTAATCTATACCCCAATTAAAAAATTTAAAAAAAAAGAAGTAATGAGACATACACTAATGGGGGTTTCTCCTAGCACATTCCATTCTAATTTACAACCTAGGAACACGACTTCCAGAAAGACTCTGCTGCCCTAGTACCCAGATTTGACAACGGAGAAATGCTGCCTCCTTGTGGCCGTTTCCCTTAACAGCAGCTTTAAACCCATTGCTAAAGGTCCCTAAATATTCACCAACGTTGCAGTTCTGTAAATGACACCTGCCCTCCAAAAAAGGCCTGGGGTCGAAAATCGAGTAATAAATTCAAAAGAGGGCAACCTTCCAAGAAGACAAATTCAAGACGTATATGGTACTCATACTTTTTTCTGTTTTTTTTTTCACAGAAAGGAAAAGGCATGGGAAAATGTTGAATTTTAGGAATTTTTAAAGACATGCAAACCCAAATTAGAAAAACCTATCAGCTCACAGCAGTCAGAATGGCCATTAGCGAAAACGGTGCAAACAATAAATGCTGAAGGGATTGTGGAGAAATGCGTACCCTCGGTTCTAAGGGCCATGTGGTAAGAGCCACTAATGAAAACACAATGGAGGTGCTTTGAAAAGGGAAACATTGAGCTACCAGTCCATCAATCACACCCACTGCTGGGCCTATCTCCTGAGAAAATGAGAATCAAAAAGTCACAGGCTGGCAATCCTGCACTCCAGCAATATTTACTATAGCCATCACTTGGAAGCAATGAAAATGTCCATCATCAGAGGAAGGAACCAAGAAGAAGTGGTCCATGTACACAATGGAATATTTCTCCAATAAAAACTATAAATTAAATTTAAAAAACAAACAAAAGGAAGGAGATATCAGCTTCTGTGGGTTTACCCGGGCACATTCCACTCTAATTTATCAGCGAGGAACACCGCTGGCCGGGAGGTCTGTTTCCCTAGTTACCAGAGTGGGGATCGTAGAAAGGATGCCGCCCTCTGGCCGTTACCTGCAAAAGCAGCTGTAAAGCCTGTGCTAATGGTCACTTCATATGAACAAGTACTGCAGGGCTGTAAGTGAAACCTGCCCTCAAAATGTCTTGAGGGAAGTAATGGCCAAAACATTTTAAAATGTGACACATACTTGAAGCAAACACTTTGAAGAACTAAGCTGTAATCACAGTTTGAAAAATAAAACGGACATGCCTTACAGGCCAATTTCAACGGAATATGACACACATGCAGATTCAACCACAAATTGGTATCAGCTCACACCAGTCAGAATCGCCATCAGCAAGAAATCTATAAACAGTAAATGCTGAAGGTGTTGTGGAGAAATGCATACCGTGAACTTTAAGAGGGACATAACCTGGAAAGAGCCACTAATGAGAACAGAATGGAGGGGCCTTTAAAAGGTAAACATTGAGCTCCCGTATGATCCAGCCGGCCCATTCCTGGACCTATAACCTAGGAAGACAGAATTGGAAAGACACAGGCAGACAAATGTGCACTGCACAGTATTACAATAGCCAAGATATGGAAGTAACCAAAAAGTCCACCAACAGATGGGTGGACCAGGAAGAACTGCTACATGTCGAGATGGAATATTAGTTAGCGAAAGAATGAAACAGTGCCATTTGCAGCACCATAGGTGAGTCTAGAAGTAATCACGCAACTTGTGGTAAGTGAGAAAGCGAAAGACACAGGTCCTATCATATCACTTATAGGTGTTACCTAAAATTCGATACCAATGAAGATATTTCCACAGAGAAGGGCAATCACAGGTTCATTAAACTTATGGTTCACCAAATGGAAAGGTGTGAGGAGTAGATACATTACGACATTGGGGTTAACAGAGATATACAAACACATGTGAAATATATAATCACCAAATACCTACGGAATACCAAGAGAGGACTACTCAATATTCTCTCATAATCTACATGGAAAAAGGATCCGACGAATAATAGATACATGTATATTTGTGAAAGAACCACATCTTGCACACCTAGAATAAACAAAACGTTGTAATCAAATTTGCTGTGATAAAAAATAAAAAAGAGTTAAAAATACGCATAAGAAGTAATGAGCCATAAACATAAAGGGCTTTTTCCTGGCACATTCCATTCTAATTTACAACCTACAACACGACTTCCATTAAGGCTCTGTTGCCCTAGTAACCAGATTTGGTAAAGGAGAAATGCTGCCGCCTTGCGGCCGTTTCCCACAAGAGCGGCTTTAAACCCACAGCTAATGGTCACTGAACATTCACAAGGACTTGGGGCAGTAAAGGACACCTGCCCTCCAAAATTGTGCTGAGGTGGGGAATGAACAAAAAAATTCAAAACAGGCAAATCTTTCAGGAAGATAGTATGAGGTGGTAAGTTTTACTCACTCTCTTTAAAGAAAAGGAAAATGGATAAAAGCTCAACCTCAGGAAGTATTAGACTCATGCAATCTAATCTACAAAAAGGTTTCAACTCTCCCCAGTCGACTGACCATCAGCAAAAGGTCTACAAACAATAAAGGCTGCAGGCGTTTTAGAGAACTCTGTACCCTCTACTTGCTGGTGAGATGTGAAAGGGTAACAGCCAATAATGAGAACAGAAAGGAGCTGCGTTGAAAAGGAAAAATTGAGGTACCATTCAATCCAGCAGGTGAACCACTGGGTCTGTCACCTGAGAAGACCAGAATCGAGAAGACACAGGCTGCAAAAGCTGCACTGCAGCCTTATTCACAATAGCCAAGACAGTGAAGCTACCAAAATGTCCATCAACAGGTGAATGGATAAAAAGTAGTGGTCCATGTACACGATGGAATCTTAGCCATGGAAAACAATGAAACACTGCTCTTTGAGGCACCACAGATGAGCCTGGAGATAATCACAAGACATGAGGTAAGTCGGAAAGCAAAAGACCTCTATCCTATGATATCACTTATAGGCGTTATCTAATAACTGACACAAATGAACCTATTTCCACAGAGAAAGACACTCACAGACTTAGAAAACAAACTATGCTCATCTAAAAGGAAAGGTGGGGGGGAATGGATCAATTAACATCAGTGTTACTATATGGATACAAATTCATATCATATACGTATATCAAAAAGACCGACCCTATAGCAAGGGAGGTCTACGGAACACTCTGTAATATTTTACCTGGGAAGAGGATCTGTACATGCATAGACATATATAATGTACAAATGAACCAGATATTGTAAACCTAGGACAAATAATATTCTAATCTATACCCCAATTAAAAAATTTAAAAAAAAAGAAGTAATGAGACATACACTAATGGGGGTTTCTCCTAGCACATTCCATTCTAATTTACAACCTAGGAACACGACTTCCAGAAAGACTCTGCTGCCCTAGTACCCAGATTTGACAACGGAGAAATGCTGCCTCCTTGTGGCCGTTTCCCTTAACAGCAGCTTTAAACCCATTGCTAAAGGTCCCTAAATATTCACCAACGTTGCAGTTCTGTAAATGACACCTGCCCTCCAAAAAAGGCCTGGGGTCGAAAATCGAGTAATAAATTCAAAAGAGGGCAACCTTCCAAGAAGACAAATTCAAGACGTATATGGTACTCATACTTTTTTCTGTTTTTTTTTTCACAGAAAGGAAAAGGCGTGGGAAAATGTTGAATTTTAGGAATTTTTAAAGACATGCAAACCCAAATTAGAAAAACCTATCAGCTCACAGCAGTCAGAATGGCCATTAGCGAAAACGGTGCAAACAATAAATGCTGAAGGGATTGTGGAGAAATGCGTACCCTCGGTTCTAAGGGCCATGTGGTAAGAGCCACTAATGAAAACACAATGGAGGTGCTTTGAAAAGGGAAACATTGAGCTACCAGTCCATCAATCACACCCACTGCTGGGCCTATCTCCTGAGAAAATGAGAATCAAAAAGTCACAGGCTGGCAATCCTGCACTCCAGCAATATTTACTATAGCCATCACTTGGAAGCAATGAAAATGTCCATCATCAGAGGAAGGAACCAAGAAGAAGTGGTCCATGTACACAATGGAATATTTCTCCAATAAAAACTATAAATTAAATTTAAAAAACAAACAAAAGGAAGGAGATATCAGCTTCTGTGGGTTTACCCGGGCACATTCCACTCTAATTTATCAGCGAGGAACACCGCTGGCCGGGAGGTCTGTTTCCCTAGTTACCAGAGTGGGGATCGTAGAAAGGATGCCGCCCTCTGGCCGTTACCTGCAAAAGCAGCTGTAAAGCCTGTGCTAATGGTCACTTCATATGAACAAGTACTGCAGGGCTGTAAGTGAAACCTGCCCTCAAAATGTCTTGAGGGAAGTAATGGCCAAAACATTTTAAAATGTGACACATACTTGAAGCAAACACTTTGAAGAACTAAGCTGTAATCACAGTTTGAAAAATAAAATGGACATGCCTTACAGGCCAATTTCAACGGAATATGACACACATGCAGATTCAACCACAAATTGGTATCAGCTCACACCAGTCAGAATCGCCATCAGCAAGAAATCTATAAACAGTAAATGCTGAAGGTGTTGTGGAGAAATGCATACCGTGAACTTTAAGAGGGACATAACCTGGAAAGAGCCACTAATGAGAACAGAATGGAGGGGCCTTTAAAAGGTAAACATTGAGCTCCCGTATGATCCAGCCGGCCCATTCCTGGACCTATAACCTAGGAAGACAGAATTGGAAAGACACAGGCAGACAAATGTGCACTGCACAGTATTACAATAGCCAAGATATGGAAGTAACCAAAAAGTCCACCAACAGATGGGTGGACCAGGAAGAACTGCTACATGTCGAGATGGAATATTAGTTAGCGAAAGAATGAAACAGTGCCATTTGCAGCACCATAGGTGAGTCTAGAAGTAATCACGCAACTTGTGGTAAGTGAGAAAGCGAAAGACACAGGTCCTATCATATCACTTATAGGTGTTACCTAAAATTCGATACCAATGAAGATATTTCCACAGAGAAGGGCAATCACAGGTTCATTAAACTTATGGTTCACCAAATGGAAAGGTGTGAGGAGTAGATACATTACGACATTGGGGTTAACAGAGATATACAAACACATGTGAAATATATAATCACCAAATACCTACGGAATACCAAGAGAGGACTACTCAATATTCTCTCATAATCTACATGGAAAAAGGATCCGACGAATAATAGATACATGTATATTTGTGAAAGAACCACATCTTGCACACCTAGAATAAACAAAACGTTGTAATCAAATTTGCTGTGATAAAAAATAAAAAAGAGTTAAAAATACGCATAAGAAGTAATGAGCCATAAACATAAAGGGCTTTTTCCTGGCACATTCCATTCTAATTTACAACCTACAACACGACTTCCATTAAGGCTCTGTTGCCCTAGTAACCAGATTTGGTAAAGGAGAAATGCTGCCGCCTTGCGGCCGTTTCCCACAAGAGCGGCTTTAAACCCACAGCTAATGGTCACTGAACATTCACAAGGACTTGGGGCAGTAAAGGACACCTGCCCTCCAAAATTGTGCTGAGGTGGGGAATGAACAAAAAAATTCAAAACAGGCAAATCTTTCAGGAAGATAGTATGAGGTGGTAAGTTTTACTCACTCTCTTTAAAGAAAAGGAAAATGGATAAAAGCTCAACCTCAGGAAGTATTAGACTCATGCAATCTAATCTACAAAAAGGTTTCAACTCTCCCCAGTCGACTGACCATCAGCAAAAGGTCTACAAACAATAAAGGCTGCAGGCGTTTTAGAGAACTCTGTACCCTCTACTTGCTGGTGAGATGTGAAAGGGTAACAGCCAATAATGAGAACAGAAAGGAGCTGCGTTGAAAAGGAAAAATTGAGGTACCATTCAATCCAGCAGGTGAACCACTGGGTCTGTCACCTGAGAAGACCAGAATCGAGAAGACACAGGCTGCAAAAGCTGCACTGCAGCCTTATTCACAATAGCCAAGACAGTGAAGCTACCAAAATGTCCATCAACAGGTGAATGGATAAAAAGTAGTGGTCCATGTACACGATGGAATCTTAGCCATGGAAAACAATGAAACACTGCTCTTTGAGGCACCACAGATGAGCCTGGAGATAATCACAAGACATGAGGTAAGTCGGAAAGCAAAAGACCTCTATCCTATGATATCACTTATAGGCGTTATCTAATAACTGACACAAATGAACCTATTTCCACAGAGAAAGACACTCACAGACTTAGAAAACAAACTATGCTCATCTAAAAGGAAAGGTGGGGGGGAATGGATCAATTAACATCAGTGTTACTATATGGATACAAATTCATATCATATACGTATATCAAAAAGACCGACCCTATAGCAAGGGAGGTCTACGGAACACTCTGTAATATTTTACCTGGGAAGAGGATCTGTACATGCATAGACATATATAATGTACAAATGAACCAGATATTGTAAACCTAGGACAAATAATATTCTAATCTATACCCCAATTAAAAAATTTAAAAAACAAGAAGTAATGAGACATACACTAATGGGGGTTTCTCCTAGCACATTCCATTCTAATTTACAACCTAGGAACACGACTTCCAGAAAGACTCTGCTGCCCTAGTACCCAGATTTGACAACGGAGAAATGCTGCCTCCTTGTGGCCGTTTCCCTTAACAGCAGCTTTAAACCCATTGCTAAAGGTCCCTAAATATTCACCAACGTTGCAGTTCTGTAAATGACACCTGCCCTCCAAAAAAGGCCTGGGGTCGAAAATCGAGTAATAAATTCAAAAGAGGGCAACCTTCCAAGAAGACAAATTCAAGACGTATATGGTACTCATACTTTTTTCTGTTTTTTTTTCACAGAAAGGAAAAGGCGTGGGAAAATGTTGAATTTTAGGAATTTTTAAAGACATGCAAACCCAAATTAGAAAAACCTATCAGCTCACAGCAGTCAGAATGGCCATTAGCGAAAACGGTGCAAACAATAAATGCTGAAGGGATTGTGGAGAAATGCGTACCCTCGGTTCTAAGGGCCATGTGGTAAGAGCCACTAATGAAAACACAATGGAGGTGCTTTGAAAAGGGAAACATTGAGCTACCAGTCCATCAATCACACCCACTGCTGGGCCTATCTCCTGAGACAATGAGAATCAAAAAGTCACAGGCTGGCAATCCTGCACTCCAGCAATATTTACTATAGCCATCACTTGGAAGCAATGAAAATGTCCATCATCAGAGGAAGGAACCAAGAAGAAGTGGTCCATGTACACAATGGAATATTTCTCCAATAAAAACTATAAATTAAATTTAAAAAACAAACAAAAGGAAGGAGATATCAGCTTCTGTGGGTTTACCCGGGCACATTCCACTCTAATTTATCAGCGAGGAACACCGCTGGCCGGGAGGTCTGTTTCCCTAGTTACCAGAGTGGGGATCGTAGAAAGGATGCCGCCCTCTGGCCGTTACCTGCAAAAGCAGCTGTAAAGCCTGTGCTAATGGTCACTTCATATGAACAAGTACTGCAGGGCTGTAAGTGAAACCTGCCCTCAAAATGTCTTGAGGGAAGTAATGGCCAAAACATTTTAAAATGTGACACATACTTGAAGCAAACACTTTGAAGAACTAAGCTGTAATCACAGTTTGAAAAATAAAACGGACATGCCTTACAGGCCAATTTCAACGGAATATGACACACATGCAGATTCAACCACAAATTGGTATCAGCTCACACCAGTCAGAATCGCCATCAGCAAGAAATCTATAAACAGTAAATGCTGAAGGTGTTGTGGAGAAATGCATACCGTGAACTTTAAGAGGGACATAACCTGGAAAGAGCCACTAATGAGAACAGAATGGAGGGGCCTTTAAAAGGTAAACATTGAGCTCCCGTATGATCCAGCCGGCCCATTCCTGGACCTATAACCTAGGAAGACAGAATTGGAAAGACACAGGCAGACAAATGTGCACTGCACAGTATTACAATAGCCAAGATATGGAAGTAACCAAAAAGTCCACCAACAGATGGGTGGACCAGGAAGAACTGCTACATGTCGAGATGGAATATTAGTTAGCGAAAGAATGAAACAGTGCCATTTGCAGCACCATAGGTGAGTCTAGAAGTAATCACGCAACTTGTGGTAAGTGAGAAAGCGAAAGACACAGGTCCTATCATATCACTTATAGGTGTTACCTAAAATTCGATACCAATGAAGATATTTCCACAGAGAAGGGCAATCACAGGTTCATTAAACTTATGGTTCACCAAATGGAAAGGTGTGAGGAGTAGATACATTACGACATTGGGGTTAACAGAGATATACAAACACATGTGAAATATATAATCACCAAATACCTACGGAATACCAAGAGAGGACTACTCAATATTCTCTCATAATCTACATGGAAAAAGGATCCGACGAATAATAGATACATGTATATTTGTGAAAGAACCACATCTTGCACACCTAGAATAAACAAAACGTTGTAATCAAATTTGCTGTGATAAAAAATAAAAAAGAGTTAAAAATACGCATAAGAAGTAATGAGCCATAAACATAAAGGGCTTTTTCCTGGCACATTCCATTCTAATTTACAACCTACAACACGACTTCCATTAAGGCT
Source organism: Eubalaena glacialis (assembly GCF_028564815.1). Lineage (NCBI taxonomy): Eukaryota > Metazoa > Chordata > Mammalia > Artiodactyla > Balaenidae > Eubalaena > Eubalaena glacialis. Next base: position 133,716,764 of record NC_083720.1, on the reverse strand, counting down.
CTGTTGCCCTAGTAACCAGATTTGGTAAAGGAGAAATGCTGCCGCCTTGCGGCCGTTTCCCACAAGAGCGGCTTTAAACCCACAGCTAATGGTCACTGAACATTCACAAGGACTTGGGGCAGTAAAGGACACCTGCCCTCCAAAATTGTGCTGAGGTGGGGAATGAACAAAAAAATTCAAAACAGGCAAATCTTTCAGGAAGATAGTATGAGGTGGTAAGTTTTACTCACTCTCTTTAAAGAAAAGGAAAATGGATAAAAGCTCAACCTCAGGAAGTATTAGACTCATGCAATCTAATCTACAAAAAGGTTTCAACTCTCCCCAGTCGACTGACCATCAGCAAAAGGTCTACAAACAATAAAGGCTGCAGGCGTTTTAGAGAACTCTGTACCCTCTACTTGCTGGTGAGATGTGAAAGGGTAACAGCCAATAATGAGAACAGAAAGGAGCTGCGTTGAAAAGGAAAAATTGAGGTACCATTCAATCCAGCAGGTGAACCACTGGGTCTGTCACCTGAGAAGACCAGAATCGAGAAGACACAGGCTGCAAAAGCTGCACTGCAGCCTTATTCACAATAGCCAAGACAGTGAAGCTACCAAAATGTCCATCAACAGGTGAATGGATAAAAAGTAGTGGTCCATGTACACGATGGAATCTTAGCCATGGAAAACAATGAAACACTGCTCTTTGAGGCACCACAGATGAGCCTGGAGATAATCACAAGACATGAGGTAAGTCGGAAAGCAAAAGACCTCTATCCTATGATATCACTTATAGGCGTTATCTAATAACTGACACAAATGAACCTATTTCCACAGAGAAAGACACTCACAGACTTAGAAAACAAACTATGCTCATCTAAAAGGAAAGGTGGGGGGGAATGGATCAATTAACATCAGTGTTACTATATGGATACAAATTCATATCATATACGTATATCAAAAAGACCGACCCTATAGCAAGGGAGGTCTACGGAACACTCTGTAATATTTTACCTGGGAAGAGGATCTGTACATGCATAGACATATATAATGTACAAATGAACCAGATATTGTAAACCTAGGACAAATAATATTCTAATCTATACCCCAATTAAAAAATTTAAAAAACAAGAAGTAATGAGACATACACTAATGGGGGTTTCTCCTAGCACATTCCATTCTAATTTACAACCTAGGAACACGACTTCCAGAAAGACTCTGCTGCCCTAGTACCCAGATTTGACAACGGAGAAATGCTGCCTCCTTGTGGCCGTTTCCCTTAACAGCAGCTTTAAACCCATTGCTAAAGGTCCCTAAATATTCACCAACGTTGCAGTTCTGTAAATGACACCTGCCCTCCAAAAAAGGCCTGGGGTCGAAAATCGAGTAATAAATTCAAAAGAGGGCAACCTTCCAAGAAGACAAATTCAAGACGTATATGGTACTCATACTTTTTTCTGTTTTTTTTTCACAGAAAGGAAAAGGCGTGGGAAAATGTTGAATTTTAGGAATTTTTAAAGACATGCAAACCCAAATTAGAAAAACCTATCAGCTCACAGCAGTCAGAATGGCCATTAGCGAAAACGGTGCAAACAATAAATGCTGAAGGGATTGTGGAGAAATGCGTACCCTCGGTTCTAAGGGCCATGTGGTAAGAGCCACTAATGAAAACACAATGGAGGTGCTTTGAAAAGGGAAACATTGAGCTACCAGTCCATCAATCACACCCACTGCTGGGCCTATCTCCTGAGAAAATGAGAATCAAAAAGTCACAGGCTGGCAATCCTGCACTCCAGCAATATTTACTATAGCCATCACTTGGAAGCAATGAAAATGTCCATCATCAGAGGAAGGAACCAAGAAGAAGTGGTCCATGTACACAATGGAATATTTCTCCAATAAAAACTATAAATTAAATTTAAAAAACAAACAAAAGGAAGGAGATATCAGCTTCTGTGGGTTTACCCGGGCACATTCCACTCTAATTTATCAGCGAGGAACACCGCTGGCCGGGAGGTCTGTTTCCCTAGTTACCAGAGTGGGGATCGTAGAAAGGATGCCGCCCTCTGGCCGTTACCTGCAAAAGCAGCTGTAAAGCCTGTGCTAATGGTCACTTCATATGAACAAGTACTGCAGGGCTGTAAGTGAAACCTGCCCTCAAAATGTCTTGAGGGAAGTAATGGCCAAAACATTTTAAAATGTGACACATACTTGAAGCAAACACTTTGAAGAACTAAGCTGTAATCACAGTTTGAAAAATAAAACGGACATGCCTTACAGGCCAATTTCAACGGAATATGACACACATGCAGATTCAACCACAAATTGGTATCAGCTCACACCAGTCAGAATCGCCATCAGCAAGAAATCTATAAACAGTAAATGCTGAAGGTGTTGTGGAGAAATGCATACCGTGAACTTTAAGAGGGACATAACCTGGAAAGAGCCACTAATGAGAACAGAATGGAGGGGCCTTTAAAAGGTAAACATTGAGCTCCCGTATGATCCAGCCGGCCCATTCCTGGACCTATAACCTAGGAAGACAGAATTGGAAAGACACAGGCAGACAAATGTGCACTGCACAGTATTACAATAGCCAAGATATGGAAGTAACCAAAAAGTCCACCAACAGATGGGTGGACCAGGAAGAACTGCTACATGTCGAGATGGAATATTAGTTAGCGAAAGAATGAAACAGTGCCATTTGCAGCACCATAGGTGAGTCTAGAAGTAATCACGCAACTTGTGGTAAGTGAGAAAGCGAAAGACACAGGTCCTATCATATCACTTATAGGTGTTACCTAAAATTCGATACCAATGAAGATATTTCCACAGAGAAGGGCAATCACAGGTTCATTAAACTTATGGTTCACCAAATGGAAAGGTGTGAGGAGTAGATACATTACGACATTGGGGTTAACAGAGATATACAAACACATGTGAAATATATAATCACCAAATACCTACGGAATACCAAGAGAGGACTACTCAATATTCTCTCATAATCTACATGGAAAAAGGATCCGACGAATAATAGATACATGTATATTTGTGAAAGAACCACATCTTGCACACCTAGAATAAACAAAACGTTGTAATCAAATTTGCTGTGATAAAAAATAAAAAAGAGTTAAAAATACGCATAAGAAGTAATGAGCCATAAACATAAAGGGCTTTTTCCTGGCACATTCCATTCTAATTTACAACCTACAACACGACTTCCATTAAGGCTCTGTTGCCCTAGTAACCAGATTTGGTAAAGGAGAAATGCTGCCGCCTTGCGGCCGTTTCCCACAAGAGCGGCTTTAAACCCACAGCTAATGGTCACTGAACATTCACAAGGACTTGGGGCAGTAAAGGACACCTGCCCTCCAAAATTGTGCTGAGGTGGGGAATGAACAAAAAAATTCAAAACAGGCAAATCTTTCAGGAAGATAGTATGAGGTGGTAAGTTTTACTCACTCTCTTTAAAGAAAAGGAAAATGGATAAAAGCTCAACCTCAGGAAGTATTAGACTCATGCAATCTAATCTACAAAAAGGTTTCAACTCTCCCCAGTCGACTGACCATCAGCAAAAGGTCTACAAACAATAAAGGCTGCAGGCGTTTTAGAGAACTCTGTACCCTCTACTTGCTGGTGAGATGTGAAAGGGTAACAGCCAATAATGAGAACAGAAAGGAGCTGCGTTGAAAAGGAAAAATTGAGGTACCATTCAATCCAGCAGGTGAACCACTGGGTCTGTCACCTGAGAAGACCAGAATCGAGAAGACACAGGCTGCAAAAGCTGCACTGCAGCCTTATTCACAATAGCCAAGACAGTGAAGCTACCAAAATGTCCATCAACAGGTGAATGGATAAAAAGTAGTGGTCCATGTACACGATGGAATCTTAGCCATGGAAAACAATGAAACACTGCTCTTTGAGGCACCACAGATGAGCCTGGAGATAATCACAAGACATGAGGTAAGTCGGAAAGCAAAAGACCTCTATCCTATGATATCACTTATAGGCGTTATCTAATAACTGACACAAATGAACCTATTTCCACAGAGAAAGACACTCACAGACTTAGAAAACAAACTATGCTCATCTAAAAGGAAAGGTGGGGGGGAATGGATCAATTAACATCAGTGTTACTATATGGATACAAATTCATATCATATACGTATATCAAAAAGACCGACCCTATAGCAAGGGAGGTCTACGGAACACTCTGTAATATTTTACCTGGGAAGAGGATCTGTACATGCATAGACATATATAATGTACAAATGAACCAGATATTGTAAACCTAGGACAAATAATATTCTAATCTATACCCCAATTAAAAAATTTAAAAAAAAAGAAGTAATGAGACATACACTAATGGGGGTTTCTCCTAGCACATTCCATTCTAATTTACAACCTAGGAACACGACTTCCAGAAAGACTCTGCTGCCCTAGTACCCAGATTTGACAACGGAGAAATGCTGCCTCCTTGTGGCCGTTTCCCTTAACAGCAGCTTTAAACCCATTGCTAAAGGTCCCTAAATATTCACCAACGTTGCAGTTCTGTAAATGACACCTGCCCTCCAAAAAAGGCCTGGGGTCGAAAATCGAGTAATAAATTCAAAAGAGGGCAACCTTCCAAGAAGACAAATTCAAGACGTATATGGTACTCATACTTTTTTCTGTTTTTTTTTTCACAGAAAGGAAAAGGCGTGGGAAAATGTTGAATTTTAGGAATTTTTAAAGACATGCAAACCCAAATTAGAAAAACCTATCAGCTCACAGCAGTCAGAATGGCCATTAGCGAAAACGGTGCAAACAATAAATGCTGAAGGGATTGTGGAGAAATGCGTACCCTCGGTTCTAAGGGCCATGTGGTAAGAGCCACTAATGAAAACACAATGGAGGTGCTTTGAAAAGGGAAACATTGAGCTACCAGTCCATCAATCACACCCACTGCTGGGCCTATCTCCTGAGAAAATGAGAATCAAAAAGTCACAGGCTGGCAATCCTGCACTCCAGCAATATTTACTATAGCCATCACTTGGAAGCAATGAAAATGTCCATCATCAGAGGAAGGAACCAAGAAGAAGTGGTCCATGTACACAATGGAATATTTCTCCAATAAAAACTATAAATTAAATTTAAAAAACAAACAAAAGGAAGGAGATATCAGCTTCTGTGGGTTTACCCGGGCACATTCCACTCTAATTTATCAGCGAGGAACACCGCTGGCCGGGAGGTCTGTTTCCCTAGTTACCAGAGTGGGGATCGTAGAAAGGATGCCGCCCTCTGGCCGTTACCTGCAAAAGCAGCTGTAAAGCCTGTGCTAATGGTCACTTCATATGAACAAGTACTGCAGGGCTGTAAGTGAAACCTGCCCTCAAAATGTCTTGAGGGAAGTAATGGCCAAAACATTTTAAAATGTGACACATACTTGAAGCAAACACTTTGAAGAACTAAGCTGTAATCACAGTTTGAAAAATAAAATGGACATGCCTTACAGGCCAATTTCAACGGAATATGACACACATGCAGATTCAACCACAAATTGGTATCAGCTCACACCAGTCAGAATCGCCATCAGCAAGAAATCTATAAACAGTAAATGCTGAAGGTGTTGTGGAGAAATGCATACCGTGAACTTTAAGAGGGACATAACCTGGAAAGAGCCACTAATGAGAACAGAATGGAGGGGCCTTTAAAAGGTAAACATTGAGCTCCCGTATGATCCAGCCGGCCCATTCCTGGACCTATAACCTAGGAAGACAGAATTGGAAAGACACAGGCAGACAAATGTGCACTGCACAGTATTACAATAGCCAAGATATGGAAGTAACCAAAAAGTCCACCAACAGATGGGTGGACCAGGAAGAACTGCTACATGTCGAGATGGAATATTAGTTAGCGAAAGAATGAAACAGTGCCATTTGCAGCACCATAGGTGAGTCTAGAAGTAATCACGCAACTTGTGGTAAGTGAGAAAGCGAAAGACACAGGTCCTATCATATCACTTATAGGTGTTACCTAAAATTCGATACCAATGAAGATATTTCCACAGAGAAGGGCAATCACAGGTTCATTAAACTTATGGTTCACCAAATGGAAAGGTGTGAGGAGTAGATACATTACGACATTGGGGTTAACAGAGATATACAAACACATGTGAAATATATAATCACCAAATACCTACGGAATACCAAGAGAGGACTACTCAATATTCTCTCATAATCTACATGGAAAAAGGATCCGACGAATAATAGATACATGTATATTTGTGAAAGAACCACATCTTGCACACCTAGAATAAACAAAACGTTGTAATCAAATTTGCTGTGATAAAAAATAAAAAAGAGTTAAAAATACGCATAAGAAGTAATGAGCCATAAACATAAAGGGCTTTTTCCTGGCACATTCCATTCTAATTTACAACCTACAACACGACTTCCATTAAGGCTCTGTTGCCCTAGTAACCAGATTTGGTAAAGGAGAAATGCTGCCGCCTTGCGGCCGTTTCCCACAAGAGCGGCTTTAAACCCACAGCTAATGGTCACTGAACATTCACAAGGACTTGGGGCAGTAAAGGACACCTGCCCTCCAAAATTGTGCTGAGGTGGGGAATGAACAAAAAAATTCAAAACAGGCAAATCTTTCAGGAAGATAGTATGAGGTGGTAAGTTTTACTCACTCTCTTTAAAGAAAAGGAAAATGGATAAAAGCTCAACCTCAGGAAGTATTAGACTCATGCAATCTAATCTACAAAAAGGTTTCAACTCTCCCCAGTCGACTGACCATCAGCAAAAGGTCTACAAACAATAAAGGCTGCAGGCGTTTTAGAGAACTCTGTACCCTCTACTTGCTGGTGAGATGTGAAAGGGTAACAGCCAATAATGAGAACAGAAAGGAGCTGCGTTGAAAAGGAAAAATTGAGGTACCATTCAATCCAGCAGGTGAACCACTGGGTCTGTCACCTGAGAAGACCAGAATCGAGAAGACACAGGCTGCAAAAGCTGCACTGCAGCCTTATTCACAATAGCCAAGACAGTGAAGCTACCAAAATGTCCATCAACAGGTGAATGGATAAAAAGTAGTGGTCCATGTACACGATGGAATCTTAGCCATGGAAAACAATGAAACACTGCTCTTTGAGGCACCACAGATGAGCCTGGAGATAATCACAAGACATGAGGTAAGTCGGAAAGCAAAAGACCTCTATCCTATGATATCACTTATAGGCGTTATCTAATAACTGACACAAATGAACCTATTTCCACAGAGAAAGACACTCACAGACTTAGAAAACAAACTATGCTCATCTAAAAGGAAAGGTGGGGGGGAATGGATCAATTAACATCAGTGTTACTATATGGATACAAATTCATATCATATACGTATATCAAAAAGACCGACCCTATAGCAAGGGAGGTCTACGGAACACTCTGTAATATTTTACCTGGGAAGAGGATCTGTACATGCATAGACATATATAATGTACAAATGAACCAGATATTGTAAACCTAGGACAAATAATATTCTAATCTATACCCCAATTAAAAAATTTAAAAAAAAAGAAGTAATGAGACATACACTAATGGGGGTTTCTCCTAGCACATTCCATTCTAATTTACAACCTAGGAACACGACTTCCAGAAAGACTCTGCTGCCCTAGTACCCAGATTTGACAACGGAGAAATGCTGCCTCCTTGTGGCCGTTTCCCTTAACAGCAGCTTTAAACCCATTGCTAAAGGTCCCTAAATATTCACCAACGTTGCAGTTCTGTAAATGACACCTGCCCTCCAAAAAAGGCCTGGGGTCGAAAATCGAGTAATAAATTCAAAAGAGGGCAACCTTCCAAGAAGACAAATTCAAGACGTATATGGTACTCATACTTTTTTCTGTTTTTTTTTTCACAGAAAGGAAAAGGCGTGGGAAAATGTTGAATTTTAGGAATTTTTAAAGACATGCAAACCCAAATTAGAAAAACCTATCAGCTCACAGCAGTCAGAATGGCCATTAGCGAAAACGGTGCAAACAATAAATGCTGAAGGGATTGTGGAGAAATGCGTACCCTCGGTTCTAAGGGCCATGTGGTAAGAGCCACTAATGAAAACACAATGGAGGTGCTTTGAAAAGGGAAACATTGAGCTACCAGTCCATCAATCACACCCACTGCTGGGCCTATCTCCTGAGAAAATGAGAATCAAAAAGTCACAGGCTGGCAATCCTGCACTCCAGCAATATTTACTATAGCCATCACTTGGAAGCAATGAAAATGTCCATCATCAGAGGAAGGAACCAAGAAGAAGTGGTCCATGTACACAATGGAATATTTCTCCAATAAAAACTATAAATTAAATTTAAAAAACAAACAAAAGGAAGGAGATATCAGCTTCTGTGGGTTTACCCGGGCACATTCCACTCTAATTTATCAGCGAGGAACACCGCTGGCCGGGAGGTCTGTTTCCCTAGTTACCAGAGTGGGGATCGTAGAAAGGATGCCGCCCTCTGGCCGTTACCTGCAAAAGCAGCTGTAAAGCCTGTGCTAATGGTCACTTCATATGAACAAGTACTGCAGGGCTGTAAGTGAAACCTGCCCTCAAAATGTCTTGAGGGAAGTAATGGCCAAAACATTTTAAAATGTGACACATACTTGAAGCAAACACTTTGAAGAACTAAGCTGTAATCACAGTTTGAAAAATAAAATGGACATGCCTTACAGGCCAATTTCAACGGAATATGACACACATGCAGATTCAACCACAAATTGGTATCAGCTCACACCAGTCAGAATCGCCATCAGCAAGAAATCTATAAACAGTAAATGCTGAAGGTGTTGTGGAGAAATGCATACCGTGAACTTTAAGAGGGACATAACCTGGAAAGAGCCACTAATGAGAACAGAATGGAGGGGCCTTTAAAAGGTAAACATTGAGCTCCCGTATGATCCAGCCGGCCCATTCCTGGACCTATAACCTAGGAAGACAGAATTGGAAAGACACAGGCAGACAAATGTGCACTGCACAGTATTACAATAGCCAAGATATGGAAGTAACCAAAAAGTCCACCAACAGATGGGTGGACCAGGAAGAACTGCTACATGTCGAGATGGAATATTAGTTAGCGAAAGAATGAAACAGTGCCATTTGCAGCACCATAGGTGAGTCTAGAAGTAATCACGCAACTTGTGGTAAGTGAGAAAGCGAAAGACACAGGTCCTATCATATCACTTATAGGTGTTACCTAAAATTCGATACCAATGAAGATATTTCCACAGAGAAGGGCAATCACAGGTTCATTAAACTTATGGTTCACCAAATGGAAAGGTGTGAGGAGTAGATACATTACGACATTGGGGTTAACAGAGATATACAAACACATGTGAAATATATAATCACCAAATACCTACGGAATACCAAGAGAGGACTACTCAATATTCTCTCATAATCTACATGGAAAAAGGATCCGACGAATAATAGATACATGTATATTTGTGAAAGAACCACATCTTGCACACCTAGAATAAACAAAACGTTGTAATCAAATTTGCTGTGATAAAAAATAAAAAAGAGTTAAAAATACGCATAAGAAGTAATGAGCCATAAACATAAAGGGCTTTTTCCTGGCACATTCTATTCTAATTTACAACCTACAACACGACTTCCATTAAGGCTCTGTTGCCCTAGTAACCAGATTTGGTAAAGGAGAAATGCTGCCGCCTTGCGGCCGTTTCCCACAAGAGCGGCTTTAAACCCACAGCTAATGGTCACTGAACATTCACAAGGACTTGGGGCAGTAAAGGACACCTGCCCTCCAAAATTGTGCTGAGGTGGGGAATGAACAAAAAAATTCAAAACAGGCAAATCTTTCAGGAAGATAGTATGAGGTGGTAAGTTTTACTCACTCTCTTTAAAGAAAAGGAAAATGGATAAAAGCTCAACCTCAGGAAGTATTAGACTCATGCAATCTAATCTACAAAAAGGTTTCAACTCTCCCCAGTCGACTGACCATCAGCAAAAGGTCTACAAACAATAAAGGCTGCAGGCGTTTTAGAGAACTCTGTACCCTCTACTTGCTGGTGAGATGTGAAAGGGTAACAGCCAATAATGAGAACAGAAAGGAGCTGCGTTGAAAAGGAAAAATTGAGGTACCATTCAATCCAGCAGGTGAACCACTGGGTCTGTCACCTGAGAAGACCAGAATCGAGAAGACACAGGCTGCAAAAGCTGCACTGCAGCCTTATTCACAATAGCCAAGACAGTGAAGCTACCAAAATGTCCATCAACAGGTGAATGGATAAAAAGTAGTGGTCCATGTACACGATGGAATCTTAGCCATGGAAAACAATGAAACACTGCTCTTTGAGGCACCACAGATGAGCCTGGAGATAATCACAAGACATGAGGTAAGTCGGAAAGCAAAAGACCTCTATCCTATGATATCACTTATAGGCGTTATCTAATAACTGACACAAATGAACCTATTTCCACAGAGAAAGACACTCACAGACTTAGAAAACAAACTATGCTCATCTAAAAGGAAAGGTGGGGGGGAATGGATCAATTAACATCAGTGTTACTATATGGATACAAATTCATATCATATACGTATATCAAAAAGACCGACCCTATAGCAAGGGAGGTCTACGGAACACTCTGTAATATTTTACCTGGGAAGAGGATCTGTACATGCATAGACATATATAATGTACAAATGAACCAGATATTGTAAACCTAGGACAAATAATATTCTAATCTATACCCCAATTAAAAAATTTAAAAAAAAAGAAGTAATGAGACATACACTAATGGGGGTTTCTCCTAGCACATTCCATTCTAATTTACAACCTAGGAACACGACTTCCAGAAAGACTCTGCTGCCCTAGTACCCAGATTTGACAACGGAGAAATGCTGCCTCCTTGTGGCCGTTTCCCTTAACAGCAGCTTTAAACCCATTGCTAAAGGTCCCTAAATATTCACCAACGTTGCAGTTCTGTAAATGACACCTGCCCTCCAAAAAAGGCCTGGGGTCGAAAATCGAGTAATAAATTCAAAAGAGGGCAACCTTCCAAGAAGACAAATTCAAGACGTATATGGTACTCATACTTTTTTCTGTTTTTTTTTCACAGAAAGGAAAAGGCGTGGGAAAATGTTGAATTTTAGGAATTTTTAAAGACATGCAAACCCAAATTAGAAAAACCTATCAGCTCACAGCAGTCAGAATGGCCATTAGCGAAAACGGTGCAAACAATAAATGCTGAAGGGATTGTGGAGAAATGCGTACCCTCGGTTCTAAGGGCCATGTGGTAAGAGCCACTAATGAAAACACAATGGAGGTGCTTTGAAAAGGGAAACATTGAGCTACCAGTCCATCAATCACACCCACTGCTGGGCCTATCTCCTGAGAAAATGAGAATCAAAAAGTCACAGGCTGGCAATCCTGCACTCCAGCAATATTTACTATAGCCATCACTTGGAAGCAATGAAAATGTCCATCATCAGAGGAAGGAACCAAGAAGAAGTGGTCCATGTACACAATGGAATATTTCTCCAATAAAAACTATAAATTAAATTTAAAAAACAAACAAAAGGAAGGAGATATCAGCTTCTGTGGGTTTACCCGGGCACATTCCACTCTAATTTATCAGCGAGGAACACCGCTGGCCGGGAGGTCTGTTTCCCTAGTTACCAGAGTGGGGATCGTAGAAAGGATGCCGCCCTCTGGCCGTTACCTGCAAAAGCAGCTGTAAAGCCTGTGCTAATGGTCACTTCATATGAACAAGTACTGCAGGGCTGTAAGTGAAACCTGCCCTCAAAATGTCTTGAGGGAAGTAATGGCCAAAACATTTTAAAATGTGACACATACTTGAAGCAAACACTTTGAAGAACTAAGCTGTAATCACAGTTTGAAAAATAAAACGGACATGCCTTACAGGCCAATTTCAACGGAATATGACACACATGCAGATTCAACCACAAATTGGTATCAGCTCACACCAGTCAGAATCGCCATCAGCAAGAAATCTATAAACAGTAAATGCTGAAGGTGTTGTGGAGAAATGCATACCGTGAACTTTAAGAGGGACATAACCTGGAAAGAGCCACTAATGAGAACAGAATGGAGGGGCCTTTAAAAGGTAAACATTGAGCTCCCGTATGATCCAGCCGGCCCATTCCTGGACCTATAACCTAGGAAGACAGAATTGGAAAGACACAGGCAGACAAATGTGCACTGCACAGTATTACAATAGCCAAGATATGGAAGTAACCAAAAAGTCCACCAACAGATGGGTGGACCAGGAAGAACTGCTACATGTCGAGATGGAATATTAGTTAGCGAAAGAATGAAACAGTGCCATTTGCAGCACCATAGGTGAGTCTAGAAGTAATCACGCAACTTGTGGTAAGTGAGAAAGCGAAAGACACAGGTCCTATCATATCACTTATAGGTGTTACCTAAAATTCGATACCAATGAAGATATTTCCACAGAGAAGGGCAATCACAGGTTCATTAAACTTATGGTTCACCAAATGGAAAGGTGTGAGGAGTAGATACATTACGGCATTGGGGTTAACAGAGATATACAAACACATGTGAAATATATAATCACCAAATACCTACGGAATACCAAGAGAGGACTACTCAATATTCTCTCATAATCTACATGGAAAAAGGATCCGACGAATAATAGATACATGTATATTTGTGAAAGAACCACATCTTGCACACCTAGAATAAACAAAACGTTGTAATCAAATTTGCTGTGATAAAAAATAAAAAAGAGTTAAAAATACGCATAAGAAGTAATGAGCCATAAACATAAAGGGCTTTTTCCTGGCACATTCCATTCTAATTTACAACCTACAACACGACTTCCATTAAGGCTCTGTTGCCCTAGTAACCAGATTTGGTAAAGGAGAAATGCTGCCGCCTTGCGGCCGTTTCCCACAAGAGCGGCTTTAAACCCACAGCTAATGGTCACTGAACATTCACAAGGACTTGGGGCAGTAAAGGACACCTGCCCTCCAAAATTGTGCTGAGGTGGGGAATGAACAAAAAAATTCAAAACAGGCAAATCTTTCAGGAAGATAGTATGAGGTGGTAAGTTTTACTCACTCTCTTTAAAGAAAAGGAAAATGGATAAAAGCTCAACCTCAGGAAGTATTAGACTCATGCAATCTAATCTACAAAAAGGTTTCAACTCTCCCCAGTCGACTGACCATCAGCAAAAGGTCTACAAACAATAAAGGCTGCAGGCGTTTTAGAGAACTCTGTACCCTCTACTTGCTGGTGAGATGTGAAAGGGTAACAGCCAATAATGAGAACAGAAAGGAGCTGCGTTGAAAAGGAAAAATTGAGGTACCATTCAATCCAGCAGGTGAACCACTGGGTCTGTCACCTGAGAAGACCAGAATCGAGAAGACACAGGCTGCAAAAGCTGCACTGCAGCCTTATTCACAATAGCCAAGACAGTGAAGCTACCAAAATGTCCATCAACAGGTGAATGGATAAAAAGTAGTGGTCCATGTACACGATGGAATCTTAGCCATGGAAAACAATGAAACACTGCTCTTTGAGGCACCACAGATGAGCCTGGAGATAATCACAAGACATGAGGTAAGTCGGAAAGCAAAAGACCTCTATCCTATGATATCACTTATAGGCGTTATCTAATAACTGACACAAATGAACCTATTTCCACAGAGAAAGACACTCACAGACTTAGAAAACAAACTATGCTCATCTAAAAGGAAAGGTGGGGGGGAATGGATCAATTAACATCAGTGTTACTATATGGATACAAATTCATATCATATACGTATATCAAAAAGACCGACCCTATAGCAAGGGAGGTCTACGGAACACTCTGTAATATTTTACCTGGGAAGAGGATCTGTACATGCATAGACATATATAATGTACAAATGAACCAGATATTGTAAACCTAGGACAAATAATATTCTAATCTATACCCCAATTAAAAAATTTAAAAAAAAAGAAGTAATGAGACATACACTAATGGGGGTTTCTCCTAGCACATTCCATTCTAATTTACAACCTAGGAACACGACTTCCAGAAAGACTCTGCTGCCCTAGTACCCAGATTTGACAACGGAGAAATGCTGCCTCCTTGTGGCCGTTTCCCTTAACAGCAGCTTTAAACCCATTGCTAAAGGTCCCTAAATATTCACCAACGTTGCAGTTCTGTAAATGACACCTGCCCTCCAAAAAAGGCCTGGGGTCGAAAATCGAGTAATAAATTCAAAAGAGGGCAACCTTCCAAGAAGACAAATTCAAGACGTATATGGTACTCATACTTTTTTCTGTTTTTTTTTCACAGAAAGGAAAAGGCGTGGGAAAATGTTGAATTTTAGGAATTTTTAAAGACATGCAAACCCAAATTAGAAAAACCTATCAGCTCACAGCAGTCAGAATGGCCATTAGCGAAAACGGTGCAAACAATAAATGCTGAAGGGATTGTGGAGAAATGCGTACCCTCGGTTCTAAGGGCCATGTGGTAAGAGCCACTAATGAAAACACAATGGAGGTGCTTTGAAAAGGGAAACATTGAGCTACCAGTCCATCAATCACACCCACTGCTGGGCCTATCTCCTGAGAAAATGAGAATCAAAAAGTCACAGGCTGGCAATCCTGCACTCCAGCAATATTTACTATAGCCATCACTTGGAAGCAATGAAAATGTCCATCATCAGAGGAAGGAACCAAGAAGAAGTGGTCCATGTACACAATGGAATATTTCTCCAATAAAAACTATAAATTAAATTTAAAAAACAAACAAAAGGAAGGAGATATCAGCTTCTGTGGGTTTACCCGGGCACATTCCACTCTAATTTATCAGCGAGGAACACCGCTGGCCGGGAGGTCTGTTTCCCTAGTTACCAGAGTGGGGATCGTAGAAAGGATGCCGCCCTCTGGCCGTTACCTGCAAAAGCAGCTGTAAAGCCTGTGCTAATGGTCACTTCATATGAACAAGTACTGCAGGGCTGTAAGTGAAACCTGCCCTCAAAATGTCTTGAGGGAAGTAATGGCCAAAACATTTTAAAATGTGACACATACTTGAAGCAAACACTTTGAAGAACTAAGCTGTAATCACAGTTTGAAAAATAAAACGGACATGCCTTACAGGCCAATTTCAACGGAATATGACACACATGCAGATTCAACCACAAATTGGTATCAGCTCACACCAGTCAGAATCGCCATCAGCAAGAAATCTATAAACAGTAAATGCTGAAGGTGTTGTGGAGAAATGCATACCGTGAACTTTAAGAGGGACATAACCTGGAAAGAGCCACTAATGAGAACAGAATGGAGGGGCCTTTAAAAGGTAAACATTGAGCTCCCGTATGATCCAGCCGGCCCATTCCTGGACCTATAACCTAGGAAGACAGAATTGGAAAGACACAGGCAGACAAATGTGCACTGCACAGTATTACAATAGCCAAGATATGGAAGTAACCAAAAAGTCCACCAACAGATGGGTGGACCAGGAAGAACTGCTACATGTCGAGATGGAATATTAGTTAGCGAAAGAATGAAACAGTGCCATTTGCAGCACCATAGGTGAGTCTAGAAGTAATCACGCAACTTGTGGTAAGTGAGAAAGCGAAAGACACAGGTCCTATCATATCACTTATAGGTGTTACCTAAAATTCGATACCAATGAAGATATTTCCACAGAGAAGGGCAATCACAGGTTCATTAAACTTATGGTTCACCAAATGGAAAGGTGTGAGGAGTAGATACATTACGACATTGGGGTTAACAGAGATATACAAACACATGTGAAATATATAATCACCAAATACCTACGGAATACCAAGAGAGGACTACTCAATATTCTGTCATAATCTACATGGAAAAAGGATCCGACGAATAATAGATACATGTATATTTGTGAAAGAACCACATCTTGCACACCTAGAATAAACAAAACGTTGTAATCAAATTTGCTGTGATAAAAAATAAAAAAGAGTTAAAAATACGCATAAGAAGTAATGAGCCATAAACATAAAGGGCTTTTTCCTGGCACATTCCATTCTAATTTACAACCTACAACACGACTTCCATTAAGGCTCTGTTGCCCTAGTAACCAGATTTGGTAAAGGAGAAATGCTGCCGCCTTGCGGCCGTTTCCCACAAGAGCGGCTTTAAACCCACAGCTAATGGTCACTGAACATTCACAAGGACTTGGGGCAGTAAAGGACACCTGCCCTCCAAAATTGTGCTGAGGTGGGGAATGAACAAAAAAATTCAAAACAGGCAAATCTTTCAGGAAGATAGTATGAGGTGGTAAGTTTTACTCACTCTCTTTAAAGAAAAGGAAAATGGATAAAAGCTCAACCTCAGGAAGTATTAGACTCATGCAATCTAATCTACAAAAAGGTTTCAACTCTCCCCAGTCGACTGACCATCAGCAAAAGGTCTACAAACAATAAAGGCTGCAGGCGTTTTAGAGAACTCTGTACCCTCTACTTGCTGGTGAGATGTGAAAGGGTAACAGCCAATAATGAGAACAGAAAGGAGCTGCGTTGAAAAGGAAAAATTGAGGTACCATTCAATCCAGCAGGTGAACCACTGGGTCTGTCACCTGAGAAGACCAGAATCGAGAAGACACAGGCTGCAAAAGCTGCACTGCAGCCTTATTCACAATAGCCAAGACAGTGAAGCTACCAAAATGTCCATCAACAGGTGAATGGATAAAAAGTAGTGGTCCATGTACACGATGGAATCTTAGCCATGGAAAACAATGAAACACTGCTCTTTGAGGCACCACAGATGAGCCTGGAGATAATCACAAGACATGAGGTAAGTCGGAAAGCAAAAGACCTCTATCCTATGATATCACTTATAGGCGTTATCTAATAACTGACACAAATGAACCTATTTCCACAGAGAAAGACACTCACAGACTTAGAAAACAAACTATGCTCATCTAAAAGGAAAGGTGGGGGGGAATGGATCAATTAACATCAGTGTTACTATATGGATACAAATTCATATCATATACGTATATCAAAAAGACCGACCCTATAGCAAGGGAGGTCTACGGAACACTCTGTAATATTTTACCTGGGAAGAGGATCTGTACATGCATAGACATATATAATGTACAAATGAACCAGATATTGTAAACCTAGGACAAATAATATTCTAATCTATACCCCAATTAAAAAATTTAAAAAAAAAGAAGTAATGAGACATACACTAATGGGGGTTTCTCCTAGCACATTCCATTCTAATTTACAACCTAGGAACACGACTTCCAGAAAGACTCTGCTGCCCTAGTACCCAGATTTGACAACGGAGAAATGCTGCCTCCTTGTGGCCGTTTCCCTTAACAGCAGCTTTAAACCCATTGCTAAAGGTCCCTAAATATTCACCAACGTTGCAGTTCTGTAAATGACACCTGCCCTCCAAAAAAGGCCTGGGGTCGAAAATCGAGTAATAAATTCAAAAGAGGGCAACCTTCCAAGAAGACAAATTCAAGACGTATATGGTACTCATACTTTTTTCTGTTTTTTTTTTCACAGAAAGGAAAAGGCGTGGGAAAATGTTGAATTTTAGGAATTTTTAAAGACATGCAAACCCAAATTAGAAAAACCTATCAGCTCACAGCAGTCAGAATGGCCATTAGCGAAAACGGTGCAAACAATAAATGCTGAAGGGATTGTGGAGAAATGCGTACCCTCGGTTCTAAGGGCCATGTGGTAAGAGCCACTAATGAAAACACAATGGAGGTGCTTTGAAAAGGGAAACATTGAGCTACCAGTCCATCAATCACACCCACTGCTGGGCCTATCTCCTGAGAAAATGAGAATCAAAAAGTCACAGGCTGGCAATCCTGCACTCCAGCAATATTTACTATAGCCATCACTTGGAAGCAATGAAAATGTCCATCATCAGAGGAAGGAACCAAGAAGAAGTGGTCCATGTACACAATGGAATATTTCTCCAATAAAAACTATAAATTAAATTTAAAAAACAAACAAAAGGAAGGAGATATCAGCTTCTGTGGGTTTACCCGGGCACATTCCACTCTAATTTATCAGCGAGGAACACCGCTGGCCGGGAGGTCTGTTTCCCTAGTTACCAGAGTGGGGATCGTAGAAAGGATGCCGCCCTCTGGCCGTTACCTGCAAAAGCAGCTGTAAAGCCTGTGCTAATGGTCACTTCATATGAACAAGTACTGCAGGGCTGTAAGTGAAACCTGCCCTCAAAATGTCTTGAGGGAAGTAATGGCCAAAACATTTTAAAATGTGACACATACTTGAAGCAAACACTTTGAAGAACTAAGCTGTAATCACAGTTTGAAAAATAAAATGGACATGCCTTACAGGCCAATTTCAACGGAATATGACACACATGCAGATTCAACCACAAATTGGTATCAGCTCACACCAGTCAGAATCGCCATCAGCAAGAAATCTATAAACAGTAAATGCTGAAGGTGTTGTGGAGAAATGCATACCGTGAACTTTAAGAGGGACATAACCTGGAAAGAGCCACTAATGAGAACAGAATGGAGGGGCCTTTAAAAGGTAAACATTGAGCTCCCGTATGATCCAGCCGGCCCATTCCTGGACCTATAACCTAGGAAGACAGAATTGGAAAGACACAGGCAGACAAATGTGCACTGCACAGTATTACAATAGCCAAGATATGGAAGTAACCAAAAAGTCCACCAACAGATGGGTGGACCAGGAAGAACTGCTACATGTCGAGATGGAATATTAGTTAGCGAAAGAATGAAACAGTGCCATTTGCAGCACCATAGGTGAGTCTAGAAGTAATCACGCAACTTGTGGTAAGTGAGAAAGCGAAAGACACAGGTCCTATCATATCACTTATAGGTGTTACCTAAAATTCGATACCAATGAAGATATTTCCACAGAGAAGGGCAATCACAGGTTCATTAAACTTATGGTTCACCAAATGGAAAGGTGTGAGGAGTAGATACATTACGACATTGGGGTTAACAGAGATATACAAACACATGTGAAATATATAATCACCAAATACCTACGGAATACCAAGAGAGGACTACTCAATATTCTCTCATAATCTACATGGAAAAAGGATCCGACGAATAATAGATACATGTATATTTGTGAAAGAACCACATCTTGCACACCTAGAATAAACAAAACGTTGTAATCAAATTTGCTGTGATAAAAAATAAAAAAGAGTTAAAAATACGCATAAGAAGTAATGAGCCATAAACATAAAGGGCTTTTTCCTGGCACATTCCATTCTAATTTACAACCTACAACACGACTTCCATTAAGGCTCTGTTGCCCTAGTAACCAGATTTGGTAAAGGAGAAATGCTGCCGCCTTGCGGCCGTTTCCCACAAGAGCGGCTTTAAACCCACAGCTAATGGTCACTGAACATTCACAAGGACTTGGGGCAGTAAAGGACACCTGCCCTCCAAAATTGTGCTGAGGTGGGGAATGAACAAAAAAATTCAAAACAGGCAAATCTTTCAGGAAGATAGTATGAGGTGGTAAGTTTTACTCACTCTCTTTAAAGAAAAGGAAAATGGATAAAAGCTCAACCTCAGGAAGTATTAGACTCATGCAATCTAATCTACAAAAAGGTTTCAACTCTCCCCAGTCGACTGACCATCAGCAAAAGGTCTACAAACAATAAAGGCTGCAGGCGTTTTAGAGAACTCTGTACCCTCTACTTGCTGGTGAGATGTGAAAGGGTAACAGCCAATAATGAGAACAGAAAGGAGCTGCGTTGAAAAGGAAAAATTGAGGTACCATTCAATCCAGCAGGTGAACCACTGGGTCTGTCACCTGAGAAGACCAGAATCGAGAAGACACAGGCTGCAAAAGCTGCACTGCAGCCTTATTCACAATAGCCAAGACAGTGAAGCTACCAAAATGTCCATCAACAGGTGAATGGATAAAAAGTAGTGGTCCATGTACACGATGGAATCTTAGCCATGGAAAACAATGAAACACTGCTCTTTGAGGCACCACAGATGAGCCTGGAGATAATCACAAGACATGAGGTAAGTCGGAAAGCAAAAGACCTCTATCCTATGATATCACTTATAGGCGTTATCTAATAACTGACACAAATGAACCTATTTCCACAGAGAAAGACACTCACAGACTTAGAAAACAAACTATGCTCATCTAAAAGGAAAGGTGGGGGGGAATGGATCAATTAACATCAGTGTTACTATATGGATACAAATTCATATCATATACGTATATCAAAAAGACCGACCCTATAGCAAGGGAGGTCTACGGAACACTCTGTAATATTTTACCTGGGAAGAGGATCTGTACATGCATAGACATATATAATGTACAAATGAACCAGATATTGTAAACCTAGGACAAATAATATTCTAATCTATACCCCAATTAAAAAATTTAAAAAAAAAGAAGTAATGAGACATACACTAATGGGGGTTTCTCCTAGCACATTCCATTCTAATTTACAACCTAGGAACACGACTTCCAGAAAGACTCTGCTGCCCTAGTACCCAGATTTGACAACGGAGAAATGCTGCCTCCTTGTGGCCGTTTCCCTTAACAGCAGCTTTAAACCCATTGCTAAAGGTCCCTAAATATTCACCAACGTTGCAGTTCTGTAAATGACACCTGCCCTCCAAAAAAGGCCTGGGGTCGAAAATCGAGTAATAAATTCAAAAGAGGGCAACCTTCCAAGAAGACAAATTCAAGACGTATATGGTACTCATACTTTTTTCTGTTTTTTTTTCACAGAAAGGAAAAGGCGTGGGAAAATGTTGAATTTTAGGAATTTTTAAAGACATGCAAACCCAAATTAGAAAAACCTATCAGCTCACAGCAGTCAGAATGGCCATTAGCGAAAACGGTGCAAACAATAAATGCTGAAGGGATTGTGGAGAAATGCGTACCCTCGGTTCTAAGGGCCATGTGGTAAGAGCCACTAATGAAAACACAATGGAGGTGCTTTGAAAAGGGAAACATTGAGCTACCAGTCCATCAATCACACCCACTGCTGGGCCTATCTCCTGAGAAAATGAGAATCAAAAAGTCACAGGCTGGCAATCCTGCACTCCAGCAATATTTACTATAGCCATCACTTGGAAGCAATGAAAATGTCCATCATCAGAGGAAGGAACCAAGAAGAAGTGGTCCATGTACACAATGGAATATTTCTCCAATAAAAACTATAAATTAAATTTAAAAAACAAACAAAAGGAAGGAGATATCAGCTTCTGTGGGTTTACCCGGGCACATTCCACTCTAATTTATCAGCGAGGAACACCGCTGGCCGGGAGGTCTGTTTCCCTAGTTACCAGAGTGGGGATCGTAGAAAGGATGCCGCCCTCTGGCCGTTACCTGCAAAAGCAGCTGTAAAGCCTGTGCTAATGGTCACTTCATATGAACAAGTACTGCAGGGCTGTAAGTGAAACCTGCCCTCAAAATGTCTTGAGGGAAGTAATGGCCAAAACATTTTAAAATGTGACACATACTTGAAGCAAACACTTTGAAGAACTAAGCTGTAATCACAGTTTGAAAAATAAAACGGACATGCCTTACAGGCCAATTTCAACGGAATATGACACACATGCAGATTCAACCACAAATTGGTATCAGCTCACACCAGTCAGAATCGCCATCAGCAAGAAATCTATAAACAGTAAATGCTGAAGGTGTTGTGGAGAAATGCATACCGTGAACTTTAAGAGGGACATAACCTGGAAAGAGCCACTAATGAGAACAGAATGGAGGGGCCTTTAAAAGGTAAACATTGAGCTCCCGTATGATCCAGCCGGCCCATTCCTGGACCTATAACCTAGGAAGACAGAATTGGAAAGACACAGGCAGACAAATGTGCACTGCACAGTATTACAATAGCCAAGATATGGAAGTAACCAAAAAGTCCACCAACAGATGGGTGGACCAGGAAGAACTGCTACATGTCGAGATGGAATATTAGTTAGCGAAAGAATGAAACAGTGCCATTTGCAGCACCATAGGTGAGTCTAGAAGTAATCACGCAACTTGTGGTAAGTGAGAAAGCGAAAGACACAGGTCCTATCATATCACTTATAGGTGTTACCTAAAATTCGATACCAATGAAGATATTTCCACAGAGAAGGGCAATCACAGGTTCATTAAACTTATGGTTCACCAAATGGAAAGGTGTGAGGAGTAGATACATTACGACATTGGGGTTAACAGAGATATACAAACACATGTGAAATATATAATCACCAAATACCTACGGAATACCAAGAGAGGACTACTCAATATTCTGTCATAATCTACATGGAAAAAGGATCCGACGAATAATAGATACATGTATATTTGTGAAAGAACCACATCTTGCACACCTAGAATAAACAAAACGTTGTAATCAAATTTGCTGTGATAAAAAATAAAAAAGAGTTAAAAATACGCATAAGAAGTAATGAGCCATAAACATAAAGGGCTTTTTCCTGGCACATTCCATTCTAATTTACAACCTACAACACGACTTCCATTAAGGCTCTGTTGCCCTAGTAACCAGATTTGGTAAAGGAGAAATGCTGCCGCCTTGCGGCCGTTTCCCACAAGAGCGGCTTTAAACCCACAGCTAATGGTCACTGAACATTCACAAGGACTTGGGGCAGTAAAGGACACCTGCCCTCCAAAATTGTGCTGAGGTGGGGAATGAACAAAAAAATTCAAAACAGGCAAATCTTTCAGGAAGATAGTATGAGGTGGTAAGTTTTACTCACTCTCTTTAAAGAAAAGGAAAATGGATAAAAGCTCAACCTCAGGAAGTATTAGACTCATGCAATCTAATCTACAAAAAGGTTTCAACTCTCCCCAGTCGACTGACCATCAGCAAAAGGTCTACAAACAATAAAGGCTGCAGGCGTTTTAGAGAACTCTGTACCCTCTACTTGCTGGTGAGATGTGAAAGGGTAACAGCCAATAATGAGAACAGAAAGGAGCTGCGTTGAAAAGGAAAAATTGAGGTACCATTCAATCCAGCAGGTGAACCACTGGGTCTGTCACCTGAGAAGACCAGAATCGAGAAGACACAGGCTGCAAAAGCTGCACTGCAGCCTTATTCACAATAGCCAAGACAGTGAAGCTACCAAAATGTCCATCAACAGGTGAATGGATAAAAAGTAGTGGTCCATGTACACGATGGAATCTTAGCCATGGAAAACAATGAAACACTGCTCTTTGAGGCACCACAGATGAGCCTGGAGATAATCACAAGACATGAGGTAAGTCGGAAAGCAAAAGACCTCTATCCTATGATATCACTTATAGGCGTTATCTAATAACTGACACAAATGAACCTATTTCCACAGAGAAAGACACTCACAGACTTAGAAAACAAACTATGCTCATCTAAAAGGAAAGGTGGGGGGGAATGGATCAATTAACATCAGTGTTACTATATGGATACAAATTCATATCATATACGTATATCAAAAAGACCGACCCTATAGCAAGGGAGGTCTACGGAACACTCTGTAATATTTTACCTGGGAAGAGGATCTGTACATGCATAGACATATATAATGTACAAATGAACCAGATATTGTAAACCTAGGACAAATAATATTCTAATCTATACCCCAATTAAAAAATTTAAAAAAAAAGAAGTAATGAGACATACACTAATGGGGGTTTCTCCTAGCACATTCCATTCTAATTTACAACCTAGGAACACGACTTCCAGAAAGACTCTGCTGCCCTAGTACCCAGATTTGACAACGGAGAAATGCTGCCTCCTTGTGGCCGTTTCCCTTAACAGCAGCTTTAAACCCATTGCTAAAGGTCCCTAAATATTCACCAACGTTGCAGTTCTGTAAATGACACCTGCCCTCCAAAAAAGGCCTGGGGTCGAAAATCGAGTAATAAATTCAAAAGAGGGCAACCTTCCAAGAAGACAAATTCAAGACGTATATGGTACTCATACTTTTTTCTGTTTTTTTTTTCACAGAAAGGAAAAGGCGTGGGAAAATGTTGAATTTTAGGAATTTTTAAAGACATGCAAACCCAAATTAGAAAAACCTATCAGCTCACAGCAGTCAGAATGGCCATTAGCGAAAACGGTGCAAACAATAAATGCTGAAGGGATTGTGGAGAAATGCGTACCCTCGGTTCTAAGGGCCATGTGGTAAGAGCCACTAATGAAAACACAATGGAGGTGCTTTGAAAAGGGAAACATTGAGCTACCAGTCCATCAATCACACCCACTGCTGGGCCTATCTCCTGAGAAAATGAGAATCAAAAAGTCACAGGCTGGCAATCCTGCACTCCAGCAATATTTACTATAGCCATCACTTGGAAGCAATGAAAATGTCCATCATCAGAGGAAGGAACCAAGAAGAAGTGGTCCATGTACACAATGGAATATTTCTCCAATAAAAACTATAAATTAAATTTAAAAAACAAACAAAAGGAAGGAGATATCAGCTTCTGTGGGTTTACCCGGGCACATTCCACTCTAATTTATCAGCGAGGAACACCGCTGGCCGGGAGGTCTGTTTCCCTAGTTACCAGAGTGGGGATCGTAGAAAGGATGCCGCCCTCTGGCCGTTACCTGCAAAAGCAGCTGTAAAGCCTGTGCTAATGGTCACTTCATATGAACAAGTACTGCAGGGCTGTAAGTGAAACCTGCCCTCAAAATGTCTTGAGGGAAGTAATGGCCAAAACATTTTAAAATGTGACACATACTTGAAGCAAACACTTTGAAGAACTAAGCTGTAATCACAGTTTGAAAAATAAAACGGACATGCCTTACAGGCCAATTTCAACGGAATATGACACACATGCAGATTCAACCACAAATTGGTATCAGCTCACACCAGTCAGAATCGCCATCAGCAAGAAATCTATAAACAGTAAATGCTGAAGGTGTTGTGGAGAAATGCATACCGTGAACTTTAAGAGGGACATAACCTGGAAAGAGCCACTAATGAGAACAGAATGGAGGGGCCTTTAAAAGGTAAACATTGAGCTCCCGTATGATCCAGCCGGCCCATTCCTGGACCTATAACCTAGGAAGACAGAATTGGAAAGACACAGGCAGACAAATGTGCACTGCACAGTATTACAATAGCCAAGATATGGAAGTAACCAAAAAGTCCACCAACAGATGGGTGGACCAGGAAGAACTGCTACATGTCGAGATGGAATATTAGTTAGCGAAAGAATGAAACAGTGCCATTTGCAGCACCATAGGTGAGTCTAGAAGTAATCACGCAACTTGTGGTAAGTGAGAAAGCGAAAGACACAGGTCCTATCATATCACTTATAGGTGTTACCTAAAATTCGATACCAATGAAGATATTTCCACAGAGAAGGGCAATCACAGGTTCATTAAACTTATGGTTCACCAAATGGAAAGGTGTGAGGAGTAGATACATTACGACATTGGGGTTAACAGAGATATACAAACACATGTGAAATATATAATCACCAAATACCTACGGAATACCAAGAGAGGACTACTCAATATTCTCTCATAATCTACATGGAAAAAGGATCCGACGAATAATAGATACATGTATATTTGTGAAAGAACCACATCTTGCACACCTAGAATAAACAAAACGTTGTAATCAAATTTGCTGTGATAAAAAATAAAAAAGAGTTAAAAATACGCATAAGAAGTAATGAGCCATAAACATAAAGGGCTTTTTCCTGGCACATTCCATTCTAATTTACAACCTACAACACGACTTCCATTAAGGCTCTGTTGCCCTAGTAACCAGATTTGGTAAAGGAGAAATGCTGCCGCCTTGCGGCCGTTTCCCACAAGAGCGGCTTTAAACCCACAGCTAATGGTCACTGAACATTCACAAGGACTTGGGGCAGTAAAGGACACCTGCCCTCCAAAATTGTGCTGAGGTGGGGAATGAACAAAAAAATTCAAAACAGGCAAATCTTTCAGGAAGATAGTATGAGGTGGTAAGTTTTACTCACTCTCTTTAAAGAAAAGGAAAATGGATAAAAGCTCAACCTCAGGAAGTATTAGACTCATGCAATCTAATCTACAAAAAGGTTTCAACTCTCCCCAGTCGACTGACCATCAGCAAAAGGTCTACAAACAATAAAGGCTGCAGGCGTTTTAGAGAACTCTGTACCCTCTACTTGCTGGTGAGATGTGAAAGGGTAACAGCCAATAATGAGAACAGAAAGGAGCTGCGTTGAAAAGGAAAAATTGAGGTACCATTCAATCCAGCAGGTGAACCACTGGGTCTGTCACCTGAGAAGACCAGAATCGAGAAGACACAGGCTGCAAAAGCTGCACTGCAGCCTTATTCACAATAGCCAAGACAGTGAAGCTACCAAAATGTCCATCAACAGGTGAATGGATAAAAAGTAGTGGTCCATGTACACGATGGAATCTTAGCCATGGAAAACAATGAAACACTGCTCTTTGAGGCACCACAGATGAGCCTGGAGATAATCACAAGACATGAGGTAAGTCGGAAAGCAAAAGACCTCTATCCTATGATATCACTTATAGGCGTTATCTAATAACTGACACAAATGAACCTATTTCCACAGAGAAAGACACTCACAGACTTAGAAAACAAACTATGCTCATCTAAAAGGAAAGGTGGGGGGGAATGGATCAATTAACATCAGTGTTACTATATGGATACAAATTCATATCATATACGTATATCAAAAAGACCGACCCTATAGCAAGGGAGGTCTACGGAACACTCTGTAATATTTTACCTGGGAAGAGGATCTGTACATGCATAGACATATATAATGTACAAATGAACCAGATATTGTAAACCTAGGACAAATAATATTCTAATCTATACCCCAATTAAAAAATTTAAAAAAAAAGAAGTAATGAGACATACACTAATGGGGGTTTCTCCTAGCACATTCCATTCTAATTTACAACCTAGGAACACGACTTCCAGAAAGACTCTGCTGCCCTAGTACCCAGATTTGACAACGGAGAAATGCTGCCTCCTTGTGGCCGTTTCCCTTAACAGCAGCTTTAAACCCATTGCTAAAGGTCCCTAAATATTCACCAACGTTGCAGTTCTGTAAATGACACCTGCCCTCCAAAAAAGGCCTGGGGTCGAAAATCGAGTAATAAATTCAAAAGAGGGCAACCTTCCAAGAAGACAAATTCAAGACGTATATGGTACTCATACTTTTTTCTGTTTTTTTTTCACAGAAAGGAAAAGGCGTGGGAAAATGTTGAATTTTAGGAATTTTTAAAGACATGCAAACCCAAATTAGAAAAACCTATCAGCTCACAGCAGTCAGAATGGCCATTAGCGAAAACGGTGCAAACAATAAATGCTGAAGGGATTGTGGAGAAATGCGTACCCTCGGTTCTAAGGGCCATGTGGTAAGAGCCACTAATGAAAACACAATGGAGGTGCTTTGAAAAGGGAAACATTGAGCTACCAGTCCATCAATCACACCCACTGCTGGGCCTATCTCCTGAGAAAATGAGAATCAAAAAGTCACAGGCTGGCAATCCTGCACTCCAGCAATATTTACTATAGCCATCACTTGGAAGCAATGAAAATGTCCATCATCAGAGGAAGGAACCAAGAAGAAGTGGTCCATGTACACAATGGAATATTTCTCCAATAAAAACTATAAATTAAATTTAAAAAACAAACAAAAGGAAGGAGATATCAGCTTCTGTGGGTTTACCCGGGCACATTCCACTCTAATTTATCAGCGAGGAACACCGCTGGCCGGGAGGTCTGTTTCCCTAGTTACCAGAGTGGGGATCGTAGAAAGGATGCCGCCCTCTGGCCGTTACCTGCAAAAGCAGCTGTAAAGCCTGTGCTAATGGTCACTTCATATGAACAAGTACTGCAGGGCTGTAAGTGAAACCTGCCCTCAAAATGTCTTGAGGGAAGTAATGGCCAAAACATTTTAAAATGTGACACATACTTGAAGCAAACACTTTGAAGAACTAAGCTGTAATCACAGTTTGAAAAATAAAACGGACATGCCTTACAGGCCAATTTCAACGGAATATGACACACATGCAGATTCAACCACAAATTGGTATCAGCTCACACCAGTCAGAATCGCCATCAGCAAGAAATCTATAAACAGTAAATGCTGAAGGTGTTGTGGAGAAATGCATACCGTGAACTTTAAGAGGGACATAACCTGGAAAGAGCCACTAATGAGAACAGAATGGAGGGGCCTTTAAAAGGTAAACATTGAGCTCCCGTATGATCCAGCCGGCCCATTCCTGGACCTATAACCTAGGAAGACAGAATTGGAAAGACACAGGCAGACAAATGTGCACTGCACAGTATTACAATAGCCAAGATATGGAAGTAACCAAAAAGTCCACCAACAGATGGGTGGACCAGGAAGAACTGCTACATGTCGAGATGGAATATTAGTTAGCGAAAGAATGAAACAGTGCCATTTGCAGCACCATAGGTGAGTCTAGAAGTAATCACGCAACTTGTGGTAAGTGAGAAAGCGAAAGACACAGGTCCTATCATATCACTTATAGGTGTTACCTAAAATTCGATACCAATGAAGATATTTCCACAGAGAAGGGCAATCACAGGTTCATTAAACTTATGGTTCACCAAATGGAAAGGTGTGAGGAGTAGATACATTCCGACATTGGGGTTAACAGAGATATACAAACACATGTGAAATATATAATCACCAAATACCTACGGAATACCAAGAGAGGACTACTCAATATTCTCTCATAATCTACATGGAAAAAGGATCCGACGAATAATAGATACATGTATATTTGTGAAAGAACCACATCTTGCACACCTAGAATAAACAAAACGTTGTAATCAAATTTGCTGTGATAAAAAATAAAAAAGAGTTAAAAATACGCATAAGAAGTAATGAGCCATAAACATAAAGGGCTTTTTCCTGGCACATTCCATTCTAATTTACAACCTACAACACGACTTCCATTAAGGCTCTGTTGCCCTAGTAACCAGATTTGGTAAAGGAGAAATGCTGCCGCCTTGCGGCCGTTTCCCACAAGAGCGGCTTTAAACCCACAGCTAATGGTCACTGAACATTCACAAGGACTTGGGGCAGTAAAGGACACCTGCCCTCCAAAATTGTGCTGAGGTGGGGAATGAACAAAAAAATTCAAAACAGGCAAATCTTTCAGGAAGATAGTATGAGGTGGTAAGTTTTACTCACTCTCTTTAAAGAAAAGGAAAATGGATAAAAGCTCAACCTCAGGAAGTATTAGACTCATGCAATCTAATCTACAAAAAGGTTTCAACTCTCCCCAGTCGACTGACCATCAGCAAAAGGTCTACAAACAATAAAGGCTGCAGGCGTTTTAGAGAACTCTGTACCCTCTACTTGCTGGTGAGATGTGAAAGGGTAACAGCCAATAATGAGAACAGAAAGGAGCTGCGTTGAAAAGGAAAAATTGAGGTACCATTCAATCCAGCAGGTGAACCACTGGGTCTGTCACCTGAGAAGACCAGAATCGAGAAGACACAGGCTGCAAAAGCTGCACTGCAGCCTTATTCACAATAGCCAAGACAGTGAAGCTACCAAAATGTCCATCAACAGGTGAATGGATAAAAAGTAGTGGTCCATGTACACGATGGAATCTTAGCCATGGAAAACAATGAAACACTGCTCTTTGAGGCACCACAGATGAGCCTGGAGATAATCACAAGACATGAGGTAAGTCGGAAAGCAAAAGACCTCTATCCTATGATATCACTTATAGGCGTTATCTAATAACTGACACAAATGAACCTATTTCCACAGAGAAAGACACTCACAGACTTAGAAAACAAACTATGCTCATCTAAAAGGAAAGGTGGGGGGGAATGGATCAATTAACATCAGTGTTACTATATGGATACAAATTCATATCATATACGTATATCAAAAAGACCGACCCTATAGCAAGGGAGGTCTACGGAACACTCTGTAATATTTTACCTGGGAAGAGGATCTGTACATGCATAGACATATATAATGTACAAATGAACCAGATATTGTAAACCTAGGACAAATAATATTCTAATCTATACCCCAATTAAAAAATTTAAAAAAAAAGAAGTAATGAGACATACACTAATGGGGGTTTCTCCTAGCACATTCCATTCTAATTTACAACCTAGGAACACGACTTCCAGAAAGACTCTGCTGCCCTAGTACCCAGATTTGACAACGGAGAAATGCTGCCTCCTTGTGGCCGTTTCCCTTAACAGCAGCTTTAAACCCATTGCTAAAGGTCCCTAAATATTCACCAACGTTGCAGTTCTGTAAATGACACCTGCCCTCCAAAAAAGGCCTGGGGTCGAAAATCGAGTAATAAATTCAAAAGAGGGCAACCTTCCAAGAAGACAAATTCAAGACGTATATGGTACTCATACTTTTTTCTGTTTTTTTTTTCACAGAAAGGAAAAGGCGTGGGAAAATGTTGAATTTTAGGAATTTTTAAAGACATGCAAACCCAAATTAGAAAAACCTATCAGCTCACAGCAGTCAGAATGGCCATTAGCGAAAACGGTGCAAACAATAAATGCTGAAGGGATTGTGGAGAAATGCGTACCCTCGGTTCTAAGGGCCATGTGGTAAGAGCCACTAATGAAAACACAATGGAGGTGCTTTGAAAAGGGAAACATTGAGCTACCAGTCCATCAATCACACCCACTGCTGGGCCTATCTCCTGAGAAAATGAGAATCAAAAAGTCACAGGCTGGCAATCCTGCACTCCAGCAATATTTACTATAGCCATCACTTGGAAGCAATGAAAATGTCCATCATCAGAGGAAGGAACCAAGAAGAAGTGGTCCATGTACACAATGGAATATTTCTCCAATAAAAACTATAAATTAAATTTAAAAAACAAACAAAAGGAAGGAGATATCAGCTTCTGTGGGTTTACCCGGGCACATTCCACTCTAATTTATCAGCGAGGAACACCGCTGGCCGGGAGGTCTGTTTCCCTAGTTACCAGAGTGGGGATCGTAGAAAGGATGCCGCCCTCTGGCCGTTACCTGCAAAAGCAGCTGTAAAGCCTGTGCTAATGGTCACTTCATATGAACAAGTACTGCAGGGCTGTAAGTGAAACCTGCCCTCAAAATGTCTTGAGGGAAGTAATGGCCAAAACATTTTAAAATGTGACACATACTTGAAGCAAACACTTTGAAGAACTAAGCTGTAATCACAGTTTGAAAAATAAAATGGACATGCCTTACAGGCCAATTTCAACGGAATATGACACACATGCAGATTCAACCACAAATTGGTATCAGCTCACACCAGTCAGAATCGCCATCAGCAAGAAATCTATAAACAGTAAATGCTGAAGGTGTTGTGGAGAAATGCATACCGTGAACTTTAAGAGGGACATAACCTGGAAAGAGCCACTAATGAGAACAGAATGGAGGGGCCTTTAAAAGGTAAACATTGAGCTCCCGTATGATCCAGCCGGCCCATTCCTGGACCTATAACCTAGGAAGACAGAATTGGAAAGACACAGGCAGACAAATGTGCACTGCACAGTATTACAATAGCCAAGATATGGAAGTAACCAAAAAGTCCACCAACAGATGGGTGGACCAGGAAGAACTGCTACATGTCGAGATGGAATATTAGTTAGCGAAAGAATGAAACAGTGCCATTTGCAGCACCATAGGTGAGTCTAGAAGTAATCACGCAACTTGTGGTAAGTGAGAAAGCGAAAGACACAGGTCCTATCATATCACTTATAGGTGTTACCTAAAATTCGATACCAATGAAGATATTTCCACAGAGAAGGGCAATCACAGGTTCATTAAACTTATGGTTCACCAAATGGAAAGGTGTGAGGAGTAGATACATTACGACATTGGGGTTAACAGAGATATACAAACACATGTGAAATATATAATCACCAAATACCTACGGAATACCAAGAGAGGACTACTCAATATTCTCTCATAATCTACATGGAAAAAGGATCCGACGAATAATAGATACATGTATATTTGTGAAAGAACCACATCTTGCACACCTAGAATAAACAAAACGTTGTAATCAAATTTGCTGTGATAAAAAATAAAAAAGAGTTAAAAATACGCATAAGAAGTAATGAGCCATAAACATAAAGGGCTTTTTCCTGGCACATTCCATTCTAATTTACAACCTACAACACGACTTCCATTAAGGCTCTGTTGCCCTAGTAACCAGATTTGGTAAAGGAGAAATGCTGCCGCCTTGCGGCCGTTTCCCACAAGAGCGGCTTTAAACCCACAGCTAATGGTCACTGAACATTCACAAGGACTTGGGGCAGTAAAGGACACCTGCCCTCCAAAATTGTGCTGAGGTGGGGAATGAACAAAAAAATTCAAAACAGGCAAATCTTTCAGGAAGATAGTATGAGGTGGTAAGTTTTACTCACTCTCTTTAAAGAAAAGGAAAATGGATAAAAGCTCAACCTCAGGAAGTATTAGACTCATGCAATCTAATCTACAAAAAGGTTTCAACTCTCCCCAGTCGACTGACCATCAGCAAAAGGTCTACAAACAATAAAGGCTGCAGGCGTTTTAGAGAACTCTGTACCCTCTACTTGCTGGTGAGATGTGAAAGGGTAACAGCCAATAATGAGAACAGAAAGGAGCTGCGTTGAAAAGGAAAAATTGAGGTACCATTCAATCCAGCAGGTGAACCACTGGGTCTGTCACCTGAGAAGACCAGAATCGAGAAGACACAGGCTGCAAAAGCTGCACTGCAGCCTTATTCACAATAGCCAAGACAGTGAAGCTACCAAAATGTCCATCAACAGGTGAATGGATAAAAAGTAGTGGTCCATGTACACGATGGAATCTTAGCCATGGAAAACAATGAAACACTGCTCTTTGAGGCACCACAGATGAGCCTGGAGATAATCACAAGACATGAGGTAAGTCGGAAAGCAAAAGACCTCTATCCTATGATATCACTTATAGGCGTTATCTAATAACTGACACAAATGAACCTATTTCCACAGAGAAAGACACTCACAGACTTAGAAAACAAACTATGCTCATCTAAAAGGAAAGGTGGGGGGGAATGGATCAATTAACATCAGTGTTACTATATGGATACAAATTCATATCATATACGTATATCAAAAAGACCGACCCTATAGCAAGGGAGGTCTACGGAACACTCTGTAATATTTTACCTGGGAAGAGGATCTGTACATGCATAGACATATATAATGTACAAATGAACCAGATATTGTAAACCTAGGACAAATAATATTCTAATCTATACCCCAATTAAAAAATTTAAAAAAAAAGAAGTAATGAGACATACACTAATGGGGGTTTCTCCTAGCACATTCCATTCTAATTTACAACCTAGGAACACGACTTCCAGAAAGACTCTGCTGCCCTAGTACCCAGATTTGACAACGGAGAAATGCTGCCTCCTTGTGGCCGTTTCCCTTAACAGCAGCTTTAAACCCATTGCTAAAGGTCCCTAAATATTCACCAACGTTGCAGTTCTGTAAATGACACCTGCCCTCCAAAAAAGGCCTGGGGTCGAAAATCGAGTAATAAATTCAAAAGAGGGCAACCTTCCAAGAAGACAAATTCAAGACGTATATGGTACTCATACTTTTTTCTGTTTTTTTTTCACAGAAAGGAAAAGGCGTGGGAAAATGTTGAATTTTAGGAATTTTTAAAGACATGCAAACCCAAATTAGAAAAACCTATCAGCTCACAGCAGTCAGAATGGCCATTAGCGAAAACGGTGCAAACAATAAATGCTGAAGGGATTGTGGAGAAATGCGTACCCTCGGTTCTAAGGGCCATGTGGTAAGAGCCACTAATGAAAACACAATGGAGGTGCTTTGAAAAGGGAAACATTGAGCTACCAGTCCATCAATCACACCCACTGCTGGGCCTATCTCCTGAGAAAATGAGAATCAAAAAGTCACAGGCTGGCAATCCTGCACTCCAGCAATATTTACTATAGCCATCACTTGGAAGCAATGAAAATGTCCATCATCAGAGGAAGGAACCAAGAAGAAGTGGTCCATGTACACAATGGAATATTTCTCCAATAAAAACTATAAATTAAATTTAAAAAACAAACAAAAGGAAGGAGATATCAGCTTCTGTGGGTTTACCCGGGCACATTCCACTCTAATTTATCAGCGAGGAACACCGCTGGCCGGGAGGTCTGTTTCCCTAGTTACCAGAGTGGGGATCGTAGAAAGGATGCCGCCCTCTGGCCGTTACCTGCAAAAGCAGCTGTAAAGCCTGTGCTAATGGTCACTTCATATGAACAAGTACTGCAGGGCTGTAAGTGAAACCTGCCCTCAAAATGTCTTGAGGGAAGTAATGGCCAAAACATTTTAAAATGTGACACATACTTGAAGCAAACACTTTGAAGAACTAAGCTGTAATCACAGTTTGAAAAATAAAACGGACATGCCTTACAGGCCAATTTCAACGGAATATGACACACATGCAGATTCAACCACAAATTGGTATCAGCTCACACCAGTCAGAATCGCCATCAGCAAGAAATCTATAAACAGTAAATGCTGAAGGTGTTGTGGAGAAATGCATACCGTGAACTTTAAGAGGGACATAAC
Organism: Eubalaena glacialis; assembly: GCF_028564815.1. Taxonomy (NCBI): domain Eukaryota; kingdom Metazoa; phylum Chordata; class Mammalia; order Artiodactyla; family Balaenidae; genus Eubalaena; species Eubalaena glacialis. Next base: position 133,682,212 of record NC_083720.1, on the reverse strand, counting down.
CTGGAAAGAGCCACTAATGAGAACAGAATGGAGGGGCCTTTAAAAGGTAAACATTGAGCTCCCGTATGATCCAGCCGGCCCATTCCTGGACCTATAACCTAGGAAGACAGAATTGGAAAGACACAGGCAGACAAATGTGCACTGCACAGTATTACAATAGCCAAGATATGGAAGTAACCAAAAAGTCCACCAACAGATGGGTGGACCAGGAAGAACTGCTACATGTCGAGATGGAATATTAGTTAGCGAAAGAATGAAACAGTGCCATTTGCAGCACCATAGGTGAGTCTAGAAGTAATCACGCAACTTGTGGTAAGTGAGAAAGCGAAAGACACAGGTCCTATCATATCACTTATAGGTGTTACCTAAAATTCGATACCAATGAAGATATTTCCACAGAGAAGGGCAATCACAGGTTCATTAAACTTATGGTTCACCAAATGGAAAGGTGTGAGGAGTAGATACATTACGACATTGGGGTTAACAGAGATATACAAACACATGTGAAATATATAATCACCAAATACCTACGGAATACCAAGAGAGGACTACTCAATATTCTCTCATAATCTACATGGAAAAAGGATCCGACGAATAATAGATACATGTATATTTGTGAAAGAACCACATCTTGCACACCTAGAATAAACAAAACGTTGTAATCAAATTTGCTGTGATAAAAAATAAAAAAGAGTTAAAAATACGCATAAGAAGTAATGAGCCATAAACATAAAGGGCTTTTTCCTGGCACATTCCATTCTAATTTACAACCTACAACACGACTTCCATTAAGGCTCTGTTGCCCTAGTAACCAGATTTGGTAAAGGAGAAATGCTGCCGCCTTGCGGCCGTTTCCCACAAGAGCGGCTTTAAACCCACAGCTAATGGTCACTGAACATTCACAAGGACTTGGGGCAGTAAAGGACACCTGCCCTCCAAAATTGTGCTGAGGTGGGGAATGAACAAAAAAATTCAAAACAGGCAAATCTTTCAGGAAGATAGTATGAGGTGGTAAGTTTTACTCACTCTCTTTAAAGAAAAGGAAAATGGATAAAAGCTCAACCTCAGGAAGTATTAGACTCATGCAATCTAATCTACAAAAAGGTTTCAACTCTCCCCAGTCGACTGACCATCAGCAAAAGGTCTACAAACAATAAAGGCTGCAGGCGTTTTAGAGAACTCTGTACCCTCTACTTGCTGGTGAGATGTGAAAGGGTAACAGCCAATAATGAGAACAGAAAGGAGCTGCGTTGAAAAGGAAAAATTGAGGTACCATTCAATCCAGCAGGTGAACCACTGGGTCTGTCACCTGAGAAGACCAGAATCGAGAAGACACAGGCTGCAAAAGCTGCACTGCAGCCTTATTCACAATAGCCAAGACAGTGAAGCTACCAAAATGTCCATCAACAGGTGAATGGATAAAAAGTAGTGGTCCATGTACACGATGGAATCTTAGCCATGGAAAACAATGAAACACTGCTCTTTGAGGCACCACAGATGAGCCTGGAGATAATCACAAGACATGAGGTAAGTCGGAAAGCAAAAGACCTCTATCCTATGATATCACTTATAGGCGTTATCTAATAACTGACACAAATGAACCTATTTCCACAGAGAAAGACACTCACAGACTTAGAAAACAAACTATGCTCATCTAAAAGGAAAGGTGGGGGGGAATGGATCAATTAACATCAGTGTTACTATATGGATACAAATTCATATCATATACGTATATCAAAAAGACCGACCCTATAGCAAGGGAGGTCTACGGAACACTCTGTAATATTTTACCTGGGAAGAGGATCTGTACATGCATAGACATATATAATGTACAAATGAACCAGATATTGTAAACCTAGGACAAATAATATTCTAATCTATACCCCAATTAAAAAATTTAAAAAAAAAGAAGTAATGAGACATACACTAATGGGGGTTTCTCCTAGCACATTCCATTCTAATTTACAACCTAGGAACACGACTTCCAGAAAGACTCTGCTGCCCTAGTACCCAGATTTGACAACGGAGAAATGCTGCCTCCTTGTGGCCGTTTCCCTTAACAGCAGCTTTAAACCCATTGCTAAAGGTCCCTAAATATTCACCAACGTTGCAGTTCTGTAAATGACACCTGCCCTCCAAAAAAGGCCTGGGGTCGAAAATCGAGTAATAAATTCAAAAGAGGGCAACCTTCCAAGAAGACAAATTCAAGACGTATATGGTACTCATACTTTTTTCTGTTTTTTTTTCACAGAAAGGAAAAGGCGTGGGAAAATGTTGAATTTTAGGAATTTTTAAAGACATGCAAACCCAAATTAGAAAAACCTATCAGCTCACAGCAGTCAGAATGGCCATTAGCGAAAACGGTGCAAACAATAAATGCTGAAGGGATTGTGGAGAAATGCGTACCCTCGGTTCTAAGGGCCATGTGGTAAGAGCCACTAATGAAAACACAATGGAGGTGCTTTGAAAAGGGAAACATTGAGCTACCAGTCCATCAATCACACCCACTGCTGGGCCTATCTCCTGAGAAAATGAGAATCAAAAAGTCACAGGCTGGCAATCCTGCACTCCAGCAATATTTACTATAGCCATCACTTGGAAGCAATGAAAATGTCCATCATCAGAGGAAGGAACCAAGAAGAAGTGGTCCATGTACACAATGGAATATTTCTCCAATAAAAACTATAAATTAAATTTAAAAAACAAACAAAAGGAAGGAGATATCAGCTTCTGTGGGTTTACCCGGGCACATTCCACTCTAATTTATCAGCGAGGAACACCGCTGGCCGGGAGGTCTGTTTCCCTAGTTACCAGAGTGGGGATCGTAGAAAGGATGCCGCCCTCTGGCCGTTACCTGCAAAAGCAGCTGTAAAGCCTGTGCTAATGGTCACTTCATATGAACAAGTACTGCAGGGCTGTAAGTGAAACCTGCCCTCAAAATGTCTTGAGGGAAGTAATGGCCAAAACATTTTAAAATGTGACACATACTTGAAGCAAACACTTTGAAGAACTAAGCTGTAATCACAGTTTGAAAAATAAAACGGACATGCCTTACAGGCCAATTTCAACGGAATATGACACACATGCAGATTCAACCACAAATTGGTATCAGCTCACACCAGTCAGAATCGCCATCAGCAAGAAATCTATAAACAGTAAATGCTGAAGGTGTTGTGGAGAAATGCATACCGTGAACTTTAAGAGGGACATAACCTGGAAAGAGCCACTAATGAGAACAGAATGGAGGGGCCTTTAAAAGGTAAACATTGAGCTCCCGTATGATCCAGCCGGCCCATTCCTGGACCTATAACCTAGGAAGACAGAATTGGAAAGACACAGGCAGACAAATGTGCACTGCACAGTATTACAATAGCCAAGATATGGAAGTAACCAAAAAGTCCACCAACAGATGGGTGGACCAGGAAGAACTGCTACATGTCGAGATGGAATATTAGTTAGCGAAAGAATGAAACAGTGCCATTTGCAGCACCATAGGTGAGTCTAGAAGTAATCACGCAACTTGTGGTAAGTGAGAAAGCGAAAGACACAGGTCCTATCATATCACTTATAGGTGTTACCTAAAATTCGATACCAATGAAGATATTTCCACAGAGAAGGGCAATCACAGGTTCATTAAACTTATGGTTCACCAAATGGAAAGGTGTGAGGAGTAGATACATTACGACATTGGGGTTAACAGAGATATACAAACACATGTGAAATATATAATCACCAAATACCTACGGAATACCAAGAGAGGACTACTCAATATTCTGTCATAATCTACATGGAAAAAGGATCCGACGAATAATAGATACATGTATATTTGTGAAAGAACCACATCTTGCACACCTAGAATAAACAAAACGTTGTAATCAAATTTGCTGTGATAAAAAATAAAAAAGAGTTAAAAATACGCATAAGAAGTAATGAGCCATAAACATAAAGGGCTTTTTCCTGGCACATTCCATTCTAATTTACAACCTACAACACGACTTCCATTAAGGCTCTGTTGCCCTAGTAACCAGATTTGGTAAAGGAGAAATGCTGCCGCCTTGCGGCCGTTTCCCACAAGAGCGGCTTTAAACCCACAGCTAATGGTCACTGAACATTCACAAGGACTTGGGGCAGTAAAGGACACCTGCCCTCCAAAATTGTGCTGAGGTGGGGAATGAACAAAAAAATTCAAAACAGGCAAATCTTTCAGGAAGATAGTATGAGGTGGTAAGTTTTACTCACTCTCTTTAAAGAAAAGGAAAATGGATAAAAGCTCAACCTCAGGAAGTATTAGACTCATGCAATCTAATCTACAAAAAGGTTTCAACTCTCCCCAGTCGACTGACCATCAGCAAAAGGTCTACAAACAATAAAGGCTGCAGGCGTTTTAGAGAACTCTGTACCCTCTACTTGCTGGTGAGATGTGAAAGGGTAACAGCCAATAATGAGAACAGAAAGGAGCTGCGTTGAAAAGGAAAAATTGAGGTACCATTCAATCCAGCAGGTGAACCACTGGGTCTGTCACCTGAGAAGACCAGAATCGAGAAGACACAGGCTGCAAAAGCTGCACTGCAGCCTTATTCACAATAGCCAAGACAGTGAAGCTACCAAAATGTCCATCAACAGGTGAATGGATAAAAAGTAGTGGTCCATGTACACGATGGAATCTTAGCCATGGAAAACAATGAAACACTGCTCTTTGAGGCACCACAGATGAGCCTGGAGATAATCACAAGACATGAGGTAAGTCGGAAAGCAAAAGACCTCTATCCTATGATATCACTTATAGGCGTTATCTAATAACTGACACAAATGAACCTATTTCCACAGAGAAAGACACTCACAGACTTAGAAAACAAACTATGCTCATCTAAAAGGAAAGGTGGGGGGGAATGGATCAATTAACATCAGTGTTACTATATGGATACAAATTCATATCATATACGTATATCAAAAAGACCGACCCTATAGCAAGGGAGGTCTACGGAACACTCTGTAATATTTTACCTGGGAAGAGGATCTGTACATGCATAGACATATATAATGTACAAATGAACCAGATATTGTAAACCTAGGACAAA